>NW_022145584.1:0-16732 GCF_000002235.5 Strongylocentrotus purpuratus | reverse complement strand
CACGGTTCACGTGCAATACACGGGTTAAAATCCAATCCTGGTCGAGACTAGGGTCTTAGAGACTCTACCCGGATAGCAAATCCAAAATCTACTGCCGACCCTGCACAACCTGTGAACGGTATATGCCTTGTCGACTCGTGTTCCGATAGGACCCTGTTCGATCAAGGTAGCCTCGTGTTGATATCAACACGTGTGGGTGAGACAATAGTGTAAATAGTTCTTTTTAGTGCTTATAATAATATTGCAGCAAAGAAAAAATCGTTTAGCTTTACAGTGCGACGAACATGGCATCCATACACACTAAAAGGCGAACATTTTGCTCATTTTTTTACCCAAAGTGGTCAAAATTTAACCAGCCTACACCTTGGGGTAGATTCCTATAAAAAAAAAGTCCGTTTAAAAGTTTACTCCAATTAACCAAAAATTACTGAGATATTGTTTCATACCTGAAACAATATTTTACAGTGCCTTACTTTTTCACGCACTTCAGTTTGGAGGCTTGTTGGTTGTTTGTTAGGCAAATAGGATAATTTGCTTCACATGCATTTTATTTGTTCGTTATCAATTATAACACCACTCAAAGCCAAAGAAGAATGTTCCCAAACCAACCTAAGTTCAGCTCAGTGGATATTACACTTTTCGACCGTTTGATCGCGGAACACGATTTCGTCCATGTACTCTGTATTTCCAAAAATCAGTTTATTGACTAATCGTTGGAAATCAGCTGTACATTGTTGATTTGTTATTAATGACAGCAAGCCAGACGGAATAATTTCACGGGTTGTTTAGTATCAATACGATCTTAATCCAAGTAAGATTTTTTGCTAATGATTGGTAGGTTATTTCTGGATTAACGCAAATTATCGTGTATGCCTCTAATGGTGTGTCGCGTCAGTCGGCAAGTTTCTTCCTTTTAAGTTTTGAAAACCTATTTTCCAGTTTACTCACTGACTTCGTGCGGTGAAGAAATTGTGCAAATTATGAGACAGATTACAGATGATATTATGAGGGTTATAAAATGGTACATTTCCGTCAGCTTGTTACTAAAAAGATTATAAACCAAAAGATAAGTTACCTGGAGGCAGACGACGGCACTCTGATGTCCCTCAAACACCTTGAAGACTTCTCCGTTTTGATATTCCAACTCCTTACAGTACAATCGGCACTCCCGGTGAATAGAATACTTCCAGTTGAATCAGCAGCCAGGCACAATACTCCACCTTTGTGTCCCTTGAAAGTCACCAAGCTGTCACCGGAGTCCATATTCCAAGACCTAGCCGTCCCATCAGCACTACCTGTCACCAAGATGTCTCGGTTACTCTCAATGTCAACCACATCATCTTTAAGAGCATCTTCGGCAGGTATGTACATAAGAGGGGTGACCCCTCGACGATGCCCACGGAATATATGTAAGAGTTCTCCGTCATCAGGGTCCCAGCACATAGCGGTGCGATCATAAGAACTAGTAAAGAGGAAGTCCCCAGTACAGATAAGTCTATTGATAGGTGCAGCATGCCCCTCGATTACTAACTCACACACGCCAGTTTTAGCTGTCCATTTCCTTACCGTGCGATCAGCAGCTCCAGTGTAGCAGAATTCATCCAGAATTTTGGCGCAGGTTAGGTACCCTTTATGTCCTTTCAGTACCTTAGTACATTCGAAAGTGGCCAAGTTCCACAACCTTGCCGTTTTGTCTTCACCACCAGTGATGATCATGTTTCCATCTTCGTTGATACCCATGCAGTTGATGCCTCCTTTGTGACCTTTGCAAGTTCCAAGAAGGAACTCGTCATCCTTTTGTTTCTTCTTTCTCTTCTTCCCATCTTCCCCTACCTCCTCCTCCTCGTCATCAATCGCTTTCTCCTTTTGCATGTTTCTCTTCTTAAATTCTCTCTCCTCTGCCTCAAGTTTCTTGGCCTTTTTGGAGGAGCCGCTTCCCATTCCGTATGTCGTCGAGTTGGGTGTTCCTACTTAGACATGCGAGCAAGTGCAACAACAGCTGGAATGTCGTATGAGACATTGGCCATGTTTCTCAAAACCTGCCTTGTAAACTCTCTCGATATACAACTTTCCTATGCTAGTGCCCAACTCCTCTTGATGCTCACACTCACATAATGTCTTAACGGTACAACCAATAATCTGTCTTCAGACAATGAAATGCTATCATCATCTGTGCTCCATCCGACAGCTCAAACCATGGCTCTTACCATACTTCCACTACCACAATGTACGATCAATTTCACCAGTTGCAAAAGGCTATTTGCTGCTGGTGACGTCAGGCCAGCATACAATGGCACTGCACAGTCACCTTCGTTGGTAGACTGCAGCTGTGTACACTGTTCCACGGAAAGTATTGATGGTTAACCTTCATTATTATAGTCTTGTCCGTGCCATGCCTCTGAGTGTCGCCATTTTCTCTTCATGGCACGGCAACATCCCTCGGTTTTAATGATTATAAATGTGAGGATATGATTAGTCTGGACCCAGGTGATTACTCAGGTGAAAATGGACAATATGCACGTCGATGCAACATGGGTAGCAAGTGTACTAAATGACCACGTACAAGGCAGACAGGCGATTGTGACAATCACAATGGTCGATTAAAAATAAATGTAGGCTATATGTTAATCTAGCTTCAATTACTGCGTCAATTAAATTTCCCACGATCTTTGGTGATAAAATATTAATGGTGATCAGATAGAAAATTCAATATTTGTTTGCAGGTGCAGAACTTACATTTGCACGAAGTAGTTCATTTTCAGTATGTCAAGAGATAACGGCCATGCAGAACCGCTAAGCTTCCTGGCTTGCTCTGCCTCAACATCTTTATTGGATGTGCACAGAAGAAATCATTCATAGTTTTTGGCGAAATTACTACAATGGAGGAGTATCGACAAGTGTAAACAACGTACAAATGGAACGGTATACCCACAAGTGAAATCTTCAGAAAAGGGATAAAAGGACAACAATGCTCCTACCCCAGAACTCCTATCCGCTGGAACGTCCGCTTCCAGTATTTAACTATGAGAATCGGTCCTTTTAGCCACATACCCACAATAACATTTTTGACAACTGTCAGTAACGCAAAGCCTATATTTACATGCTCTAAATTCCTTACGTTTTTCGCTAATGTTGGACTAAAAATTGATACTGGAGGCATCATGAATAAATGTGTGAATCCAAATAAAGCCATTAAGTTGGCATAATTCATAAATACTTGACGATGATAATAGCCGATGCGTGTATTTTATCTGGGAAAACAAGCATTATTCGAATAGGCTCTATGATATTCCTTTATACAACCATCTTATGATGCGTCCATTACATAGAGTTGACATGACACTATATTTTTCTGTGCTCTTCTGTCAGGAGACGCCAAGTTTGTGTGCACTTGTTGCAACCATTGTGAGTGACAAAGACAAGACATTCTCAACTCAATAACAGATCAATTACGTCACAGCAACCGACAAATTCGATACCGTTTTTAGTATACACAGCACCATCGGCACTCAGACGCGCGAATCAATAACATGGTTGACACGTTGCTATAGCAACCAACCTCCCTGCCTTGCCATCATGTAGTTGGCGGCCTGCCGTTGTATATATGCAGGCTGATATATTATTTATATTTTTCATTTGACGCTGGGCTATATACGGCTATTAGAGGCTATACAAATACCCGTTTAGTTCTCGTTAGACTGGCATTTATCAAGTAATGACTGCTGTTACTACCCGAGTAGGGTCTGTCCATTGTTATTCTGTCTCGCAATAATAACCAGTTTAATAGGCCTATACTTTATTATGATCACTGGTACTATTGTGTTTATTTTGCAACATATAATTAGAGGAAGAAGCTTAAAAGCAAATGCAAATGCATGGTTATTAAGTCATAAACAGTCTAGATAAAGGATCGAAATGGTTAAGTTCGTTATTTTGTGCACAGATATGTTTTTAACGTTGAACACACAGACGACTCAAGAAATTGTATTTACTTTCAGGAAATCGAAACTGTATTCAACCTGAGTGACACTTTGAGAAGTGATATAATTCAAATTCATGATGAAATGACAGAGTGTTATTGTCTTGTTTGGTATCATAGCAACTCGAATATTGGAAAGTAAGATCATGTGTACCAACTTTATTCTTTACAGTTTCTAGGTCGGGTAAAAAAAAGTCAGTTAAACTCTCATACATACCGACATATTAACTTATCCTATACTTATTGCAATCTAATTTTGACCAAAGTTAGTATAATGATGTACATAACTAAGACTAGTTTTGTTGTAAGGGTGTTTTTGGTGCGTTCAGATAAATTAATCATATTTTTAAAATGAGTGTCCTAACTTTTGTGTATGCGTGATCTAAGGTGTATTCTTTTGATCTGCATATATGTATATTTAATAATTTTAATACATGTATGTTGTTTTGTAGTAAATTTTCTATTTATGTTGATTCTTTGTTGTTTCGGTAAATGGCGGTAAGTCAATGAGCAAACTGTTTAGCATAAAATATTTGGCATGAGTAAATGCATTTGAGTTCACAATGTGAACGGATAAAAACCGAACCAAATAAAGATTGTGTGTTTTAAAGGACGTTACAGCCATGCAGTGCCATCAGTTGTAAGGAAAACCATGGACCATTTCAATTTTCATAAAGTGCTTTTTTTTTTAAAGTGACCAAAAGGGAAATTGGGTTAAAATATGTTTTAGTGTAAACTTCATGGCACGGTCCCTTTTAAGAAAAAACGTGGCCCAATTGGTTTCCACGTCGATCTGCAGGTTGTTGAGATTGAAAGGGAATAAAGATTGTGTGCGAATATTGTTGGTCTGCTCACAAAATTTTATTTTGTTAAAGTTGGTATAAACGTGCTTTTTCAAAATTTCGATTTTCTTTTCCGAAAGAAAATTTAAGGAAATATAATGTCATGTGTCAAATACACTTGCTAATTTTTTTTGCAGGCCTTATAGGGCCAATATACAGTTTTAAAAAAGTGGTTTTAAATGGCGCGCACCAGTTTAGAAATTGCGACACTATTCAGAACGAATTAGAAGCCTCCCGCTATTAATGCAAAAGTTGAAATTATTTTTTTGATTACTTGTCATGGGCCGATCTTTCTCGTGCGATGTCTGCCTGGAAAGCTCATAACTAATGTAATGCGATAAAAATTATCAATTCAATTTGAAAATCTAACTTTCAAGGTGCCACACCCAAAAAGCACGTATTCGAAATTATCAATTCAATTTGAAAATTTATTTTTCAAGGTGCCACCCAAAATGCACGTATACACTAACTTTAAGTGGTATTTTACATTAACATAACAAGAAATTTCCGGTGCCCAATATCTTCAGAGATTCCCACCTACGCATCATGTAAACCGTAGCGATGACAGGGGGGGGGGAGAAGAATTAGCCGCGAGTTTGGTAAATGGTGGGTGGCATACTATACAATGAACGATTCAGAAACAATACAAAGAATACAAACACAGATGACAAACTCGCTTATTGGCGTTTCAATGACAAACATTCTAAGCGTTGTCGTATATTTTTCATTATGTATAACAACATCAATCCATATTGAACGATAGTCCGTTCGGGGATGAATGTCAAATAAATCTTGATTAGTTTTGGCGGCAGTGTGTCATCTAACAAAGTCTATATCGGTGCACTGCGTCCATAACATTCCTACAATTATTGTTTAAGAACGAATTTTGGGATTTCAAGAGCCTTTCTTACGTTCAATTAAAAAACCTAAAAAAAGCCAAACAGTTGCTTACCCTTCTCCAACTTCGGAGTTCC
Source organism: Strongylocentrotus purpuratus (assembly GCF_000002235.5). Classification (NCBI taxonomy): domain Eukaryota; kingdom Metazoa; phylum Echinodermata; class Echinoidea; order Camarodonta; family Strongylocentrotidae; genus Strongylocentrotus; species Strongylocentrotus purpuratus. Next base: position 10,937 of record NW_022145584.1, on the reverse strand, counting down.
AATAATTTTTTTTCAAATCTACAACTTGCGATTTTTGTTTACCACTTCGAAATGTTTTCGAAGGTGGGTTCTCAAAATGAAACTGATTTTATTCCAAATCATATAACAAAATGTTCATGAATTGACGTCAGCTGTTGGTGTTATCAATAAGAACGATTTAGAATGGTTAATTTTAATAATCTTTATTTTAAAAAAATAGTGTCCACAGAAGCTTTTGTATCATGAATGATTTCTGAAAATATCTTTATTTATAATGATCAATTGGAATTAACGTCTCTTTACGTTCACTGTTAAAGATATAACAAAGAAGCAACCTTTTTCCTGAAAGGATATTTAAATTTTTCGTTGCCCGGCTGCAATGTACGCACAGAACACTTTTCTGAAGTTGGTCCGCAGAGTCTCAGATGGGATAAACTGTGGTTGGAGCGAGCGCCAGTATCGCTGGTTCTCCACAGCCCTGCTCCGCGCTAGGTCATGATAGTGATCTCTTGTTGCATCCGTTATCTAAAAAAGGACAGGTAACAATATAATTGATGATTTAATGAAACGCACGTATCCACCAGTATTAGTGCTCGAGACGCTACATCTTTATTACCCTGCTCATTGGGCACATGAAACATTCAAACGACATTCTCAGCCTCCTACTATAGGGAGCATACAGCTTGATGCTGCCATTTTGGCGCAAAGCAACTAAAACCAGTCACAATTGCATCTCTGCCCTTACAGGTACCCATTTAGTCCTGCGTGGGGAACGTGACAAAGTGCCTTGCCCAAGGACACACGCACCACAACCCAAGGCTGGACTCGAACCCATAACCTGCAGAATTACCTGTGCAGATCACGAGTTCAATGCAGCACGAGGTCACGGCACTCCAAGTAAAGAGCGTCGAACTGCAGTAACCTCTGAGCAATTTTGCAAATGTCAGCAGCGAGAAAAGACTGGAAGCTATCTCGCAAATTACAATAATTTCCTGTTGCACTTTAGACAGTATTGCATCTCTTTGTTTCTTTATTTCTTCAGGTGATTGCATCATTATGATGAGGGATAGTAATAATCACGAGTCTCCATGGCGACCATTGTTTTGTTTTGTTTTGATCGCAAAATACGTATTTTAATATTTTTTGAATGAACAATTCGTCACCAACACCACGAAGTAACACCCATCTACATACCAGTAAAAACTAGCAATCGGAGAAAACGGCAACTAAAGTTGAACGCCTTCTAAAACAATACTTTGCGTCAAAATGACAGAGTATTTTCAGTTGGGTTTCTCGTTGTGGACACTTGATGAATTGAATTTATTAAATCTGCTGTTTTTCACCCGTTTGTGTATTAAATAAACAAGAAATAAGAGAAAAAAAGATGAGTGTTAGTTCGTGAAACCGAAAAAGCTGCGAAACTGTAAATTTTCGTTTTCACGAAGTAACACTCTTCAATGTATACAACACGAGGAAAGTGCAACTTCAGGTCAGCGCGCGCGCGCTCATACAAACTTATTACAAGAAGAGTGTTACTTCGTGAAAAACGTTTTTGCTCACTATGAGCAGAGTGCGCGCCATGCATTGCAATGGTAAATGGAACTTGAGTGTTACTTCGTGAAAACGAAAATTGTCACTTTTGCGCAAATGTTGCCATGGATACTTAGCGTAATTATTAAAGTAAAGCTCTTGAAGCTTTGAAAGTTCGTGCAATGGTAGGCCTTGATGAATAATGTTTAAAAATCCAAAAAACTGAAAATCGAAAAAAAATATGTTTAACCATAATTATAGCTCCATGGTTAACACGGTAGAGTGTTACTTCGTGGTGTCGGTGACGAATTTTGAACGTAGTATTTTGAAGTTAAAAGGGATTTAGTCAACTACTAACCAATAATGACAAGTCTTTTCGGTGCTTCTTTTCGGGAAAATTGGGGTCCTTAAATTGTATTACTTGAACAAAATTAAATACATGAATAGAATAAAAAACATTAAAAATAGGCTTATTATGTGATTTTGGGGAACTTGTTATCCCCGACAAGTTTGACCATTACTTATTGTGTACCGATTTTTTTAGTGAATACTGTCAATCATTGTAAACACCCCCTTTGGTCATCTCGCCACGCCCCTCCCCCTCATTATTTTACCCGTTTCCGTATAGATGCAAAGTCCTCCATGGTCAGTACAGATTTCCTCTGAGGTAGCCTGGCAGCAATACTCTTGACGTGAGTCTGACCCAACCAAGACGGGGTTGGAAGACAGGCTTCATGTGCGTGTTTGTGTTCTTTGAGTTGCGCACAGTCTGAACGGAAGCATAAAAACATAATAAACATTATACATATTTACACGAATCATGGATAACAATCAACATCGTTGCTGAAGATGACAGTTCGTTACATCGGGAGATCGCATAAACGATGTTAAAACTGCACACATGCTTTGCCTCTTCCTGTTAATTGAAGGGAAGAAGACATTTTCGAGCTCCAAGTGGCCTAAGTGGAGTCGATTTGCAAGGGAGGGGGCGCTTTCGGGCCTTATTTTCTGAAGGTTACACTCGATGCTCATTTCTGCTTTCCCAAAATTTTACGAGGGGTGGGAACATGAGTGACGGGCGAAGGCCCGCGCCGTCCTAGCCCCCTTTATGCCACTCATCCTATGAACTTATCGTACAAGACAGTACAGTTTACGGACACCATCCTGCCTGTTGATAGAACCAGAAAAAACTTTTTAATGTACTCACAAAGCTGACTCTTGGCTTGATTGATGAGATAGAAAACGGTTAACGAGAATAACTTGTATACCCACCCTTTAGCCACTAGTATTATTAGTCATAGATTCCCTAGAAACAAAGTAAGTAGCCTGACCACACGGAATGAAGTTCCGCATCATTAAAGCCTTATACGGAACAGTGCATTAAAAAAGACGTCCATGCCGCGAACCGTTTGGAAGAGAAGTTGTGGAGAATTATTGCCCGGAAAAAATCGAACAGTTCTAAAACGGGTATTGGGCTGTGCGCAATCACCCATAAAACTCAATTTTAAAGCGGTGAATGGGTGGTACCAGATCACCCAACAAACATGATAAAAAAACGAACCATCACAAAACCAAAGGGTGAACACAGCCCCATCAGCCCCCCAAAAGGATGAAGGAAAATGTAATCATGTGTTGAACAAGTATTCAGGGCCGGCTCGGACTTAGGAACTATACACTCAATGAGCCCATTACCGACTCCCATACTCTTCGGACACACCACACCTCCTTCCCTGTCCATTCACATCACCCGAAGGGTATATCATCATAAAAGGGAGGAAACGAGGTGGCACATAAGCCTGCTGCCGAGCACAGCAAAAGAGCCCCGTACCTTTACGAACACACCACGCGCTCAGCGATTGAGCTATTAGTCGGTTCGAGGTGCATCAACCCGAAAAACATGGGGAATTTTCTTTTAAGCATGCTCACACTGATACTCTCTGTCTGACTTTTACTGTTAGTATTTAAGCCAACTTTGATATTAAAAAAAAAAAATCATTTACGCAAATTAAAAGAATGGAAATTATTGTGTGGTGGAAATTCACCTTTATAAGGAAGCGCATGTGCCCACAAAATAACATTTCAAGAAAGTTGGATTTCTGATCAGAATCTCGGGGGATTTTTGGAGTTATTGTTGGAGCTATTTTCTTGATCTTTAGATTCTTTGGATTTCTGGGATTTTGTTTCAATCTAGGGATTTTTTTCTTTAATATTAGGATTTCTTCAAGCTTAAATAAAAGTAACGGACACATCTTAAACATTTCCTCCATTGTTGGTCTCACCAGTTGGGACTTTGAAATGGCATAATAAATTTGGGAGTTCACAAAGTCTATGGATTATGCGTTGTTTTATTGTGTTGTCAAGGTAACCCGCTGCATTCATCTACGGCATATGATTTTAGGGACTCCCTTTTTCCGCCTATTCAGCCTTGCACAATCAACGACAACCCCATCTCATTTTCACACGTTCTTGTCTCATAAAAACAAGGACCCACCCAATCAATACATTACATCGTTTGTTGCTTAGTTACGGGAGACAGTTCTTTAAAAAAAAAATGATGGTCATTATCTACCTAAACCGGAGACCTGAACTCATAACGAACTTATAATGGACGGGTAACGGGCTCGTACTTCTGATATCTCATTGGTTGCTGGGCGTCTAGGCTCTGCCGCCTTCCCTATAGTTTGATTGGCCCATTTCTCCTGCACACTATGCGTCATGCTTTAATCAACATCGCCCAATTGATAGGCCCTACGCGTTGATACTTCAATTAGATTGACCCCTACGTCATAGGTCATTTGACAATCGACGCGCTGGCTGGTGTTATTATGAAAATCAGTCTCCATGCATGAAAATCGCAATCCTTTTTCCCTTTTATTGAGTAAACACTTTCACGTGACCGGTCAACTCCTAATTATCTTCACTTAGGCATGCGCAATACTACCAATGAGTCCGCATTTTATCGAAACACAAATTCACGCTCAGACTTTAAATGGCCCGCCTGGTCCGCCATTTTTAGACTTATGAGTACCTTGCTCTGGCCTTCACTGTCTTCTGTTTTCTGGGCAATGGCGTCGGTAGAGGGCGGGAGATGTACAGTTAATCTTATTTTGCCAGTACAGCGACGACGCTCCTTGTCATTGCCTTCCGGCTCTTTCTTCTTCACGGTTTTGACATTGGGTCCGAGCAAGAAAATGCGAAGAGGTTGAGCGTACGGGCTCTTCAAATCGTTTCCTGATTTTATTAAATAAACAAAAAGAAAATATAGTAAAAGAATACTTTTTTTCCCCCGAGAAACATTACGATTGATTATAACTTTATTTGTCTTAATAAACAGTACAAAATGAGACCCCCGAAAAAACAAATAGTTCAGTGGCAAAGGCAGTTTGCAAATACACAATCAGCTCAAGAAAATGGGCCGTTGATAAAGAAAATGGACATTTTATGGACAATTTATGTCAGAATCGTCCTTTTTAATGATTGCATCAGCTAACTTTGCCGTAAGTTTCAGTCAACGTTACCTTGGTTACTAGCCTGTAGCTTCTCTAGATGCCTCGCCAATTGCTTCTCAGTCAGTCCAATCAGTCTAGCTCCGGCCGCATAGTGCATGACCACGTGCGGCGCATTCACACGCCGGTACTTGTTTTTGTAATACCTGAAATCGTTTAATTAAATGCACCTGTCATTCTGATCACATCAAGAAATGAAATAACAGTTGACAGGAAACAACTATAGTTTGCTTTACAAAAAAACGTTAGATCGACGATTGTGTTTTGCAAGAATGAGTTAATTTACAGGGTGAGTAAAAAAACACCCGAAACCCAAATGGCATCAGGACCAATTTTTGAATGAAATTGTGCCTGCAGCACTTTCAAAATGTAGGATATAAAAGCCCAATCAATGAGCTTTCTTTTAGTACAAGAATCATTCAAATCACTCATGCACTTTTTAAGTTACAGAAATTTAAACACAAACAATTTAAAAGTTACTTAAAAACTGTGACCAGAAGGCCTTCAATTTCAATAATGACAGATAGAATGTTCCATTCCATTCGGCTTCGCCTCGTGGAATGGAACATCCATCGGTCACCTCCTGAAGTATTCTTTCTATTGCACGATATGAAACATTCAATATTGTTGTATACAACGCCTGAATAATTAGTCGTCATCTGATTGGTCAGAGCCACCAATCGCGTGACCATGCAATGGACCACCAAGTTCTATTCACCGTGGAATAGAACTTCTATTTTTGCAGTGCGGGTTGGGACAACTTCGTCCCCAGTGCTTACTTTATTTCCAACGTTGTTTTCAATAGTAAACCCTGGATAGGAAACTTCCTTCCTGCATCCTGATTCGATACCGCAATTGGCTAGAAATGGATTTATATCGAGCACTTGGTGTTGTTATTCACAACGCGCAGTACGTGTTTTCGGCGATCATTCGTCCACGCCTTCTCGAAAATATTCATTTCCTTTCCAGTTCGTTAATATTAATATGAAATGTGATACTGCATGTTGTCTCGTTAAGATCGTAACAGTTAAATTAAAATAAAATCATGTTTTTCGTAACTCACGCCATGCTCGCGCTGCGACGAATTGATTCTATTTTACCAGGCAGGTTACCAAACTACTCCTAATTTGCATACGTGTCAAAAATCTTGCACATGCAAATGATCCAATACCAGGGTGAGAGAGCAGGTAGTGGTGGGCGCGTACTGCTCGACACCCTGGGGACGAGGTTGGGGTTGGGAGGACTCATTGAATGACATGTGATTGAATCTTAGTTGGGGGACATTATTTGTCCTCAGTGACTCAGCCAATCAGTCAGTTATTCAGTCGTTCAGTCAGTCAATTTGGGACAGTGACTCAGTCTGTCATGTGACAATATGCTGGCATTTCGGGTCCACCGATAGGACGGATTGAAGCTAATTGTAATACAAACCCAACAATTTCATCCATGGCTTTAAGAGCAGATGACCTCATGAATTGTGTGAGTGCATCAAAGAGAATGTGTCCTCTACCAGCTGCTGGTGACCCCAGCACGGAACCCTCTTCGTGCTTCGAGGCTAAAGGTCAGGAGAAAGGTCAAGGTGAAGACGGGTAGATAAGTTGAGATTAACGATGAATTGTCATCTTCTTCTATGAAACCAAAAGTTACCATTGTACCGTCAATGTCTAACTGATTGTCCATCAATTTATGAAATGTACTGAAGTAAGTGTCAAGATGCAGTACTGCCGTTGTTATCGCATTAGGCAATTAATCTACTTTTGATCTGATTATTTTATAGTTTCGGAGTTAAACTTTTTCCAATGTATCCTCGATTACATTGGTAACTACATCGTCATCGGGGAACTTACCAAACATTTCCAGAAACTTTTCTGTATTGGTCATCATGTTCAAGAATTCTTCAAAGTCAATTTCACCACTACCTACGACCGTGAGCAGTGGAAGAAAAGAAAATGGTATCGTGTGAGGGCCTTCGGATTGATAAAACTCAGACTAGATATCATATTGTTTTATGTCCTGAGAATCATAAAAAACGATGAGACATAATTTATTTTTAAATCCTATTTAAAAGTTGAGTTGCGAATGGATTTCTGTTCCTTTAACCACAATGCACTCAATGGTTTGAAAACCGCTAGATTAAATGTTAAGTCTCACAAACTAAACATATTACCTATGTTAATCCTTCGAATGGCAAGAGCGTTGTGCTAGCTATTGTACGGCTGTTCCATGACAGTTATCCTGACCAGCTAACACTATTCGCCACTGATGGGGGCCTCCGTGACAGAAATGATAGCGTGCCCGGATTGCTAGTGTATTAGAACGCGTTATAGGGAAGTGTGTAGTTTACTTGTGTTTAGAGGTTGAGTTTAGGCTCAATGATTTGGCATCAGTAGAATGTACGACTTACCATCCTTATCTATTGCTTGCAGAACTTCCTTAATCTCATCCACAGAAAGATGAATATCTACAGAACTCAAAGCTTCGGTTAACTCTTCCGCGTCTATGGTGCCACCACCGTTACTGTCAAAAAGGTCAAATGCTTCCTTGAAAGCTAGCAAATGGAGAAAACAAGACAACAATTGTTATAACGACAGCTAAAGATGAGAAACAAACTCATTCAGGTTTTAGAAAAAAAGTTTGAAAGCTAGAACAGAAAGCCCCCTTGAAAGCTAAGATAGGAGAAAATATAATGAGAAGAAAAAAATACCCAATTTTCTTACACTCCTCGAGGATATTGCAAAGCTTGATTCATCGCTACAGGCCTTTGGTCTTTGAATGCGTTCACTGCAACACCTCATCTATTCTCCTTGAATAATGTTGGACTTTAAGGCTACGTCCGAATCATGGCTACGGCTAGAAATAACACACGGGTCTTTGGCGAAGTAGCCGCAGCCGTTTCATAATAGGCGCGTGCCCCGCTTCCAGCCGTATTGCCAAGTAATTCGGACATGACCCAACGCTCCAGCAAACCCAACCCCCAGTTAGATAAAAACAACAACCATTGTTTATGTGAAAGAAATTAAAGTTTGAAAATTATGAGTAGAAAAAAAAACTTAGGCCTACACGAAAAAAAAATCAAAGCTACAGAACGGGCTAATACAGTATATCCCCCTAAAAGTGCCCGTCTGACTATTTTTTTTAAATAACTACAAAACCATGAAGTCAATTTGAAATTTTGAATTGTGCAGATACTCATTATCCTTATCCTAAACCCTGTGAGTTTCATTTTATTTCCATCACGCCTCACTGCACAATCACAACAACATTTTTGGACACTTGTGACCAAGTCCCTTGCCTTAATCAATTTCAATGCTGTGTTATCTAAGATGTGTAAAATTCTGCGGATGCTGTGAAAAAAAGCTGATGTGGTTTGGGATTGGAATCATTTGCCCTTGAGCATTAAACTGAGGTCTTGCCATGATGACTGATAGCCAGGCAAATGATTCCAATTCCTACCGCAGCCCCCTTTTCACAGCATGATTGGTTTTACACAGCTTACATGACATCGCACTGAAATTGATTAAGACAACACTCAGTGTCCAAAAAAAATTGTTGTGATCAATTGACAATAATTGTGTACTTTGTTAATGCACTTTGTTATGATGTAACGAATTTGCATGGAACCAAAAAAAGCTATGATGCTAACATGCGAACCTTCTTTCTGTTCGTTTGTGAGGGCGGGCTCGGGTTCTTTCGTTTTTGGTGCAGTGCTAGCTCGACGAGTCTGTTGGGCAGCTGACATGAACGCTGGTTTGGGTGGAGCAGGCAAAGTGCTGTTTCGTCGCACACTCATCCGTCTCTGTGGTTAGTGTTGGTGGAAAACTCTGGTTGTGTACTCGGGCGACGAACCTGTTCAAAAAATCATAACCTTTTAAATATCCTTTCAAATGTATATGAGGAAGAGTATGAAATTCAAAAGTTTTGATTTAATAAGTTTTTGTTTTAACAAAATATAACAATGCCCTAGTCCGTTTGCCATTGTGGTTTCATTAGGAAATAACATACTTGTAGGTTGATGCTTCCACGTCTCTTGCGTGCATTACCAGTCAGTTTTGCCCTCATCCTGTTTTCGCAGGTGTGGCACTTCGTGTCTGCCGATCACCCGGTGCAGGTTCATCTCTTTGCTCTGAGCGTTTCCTACCAAGCAACCGTGGATTGGAAAGTTTGGGTCGGCTACTCGTCTTGCTCGTTATTTCTTGATCTTCTGGAATCTCTTCGATGACATCGCTCTGTAGTCGCACTCTTCCAGATTCTACGGCCCCACTTCGCGGTATCGCATCCTCCATTTCCCCCCAGAATTTAATAAGGACAATGAACGTTTAAAAAAAATATATGACCGTGTTACTGATGATGTAACACAAGAGCCCCCATCACGTTAATTGCCATGACCCCAGTGCCGGCGGATGGTACTGGTGCAAGTAACCGGACTCTCGATTTCTTATCTTCTGCATTAGCTAAAACAATGACTTTGATGCTACCGTGCCAACGAGGGACTTTGCGCGTTAATTCGCATTATTTTCGTGACGTCATAATTCATCCTTTACTGCGTTTTCGCGCCTTTGTGAACGCGTCACGCGTCCGTCCACCAACAACGCGCATGCGTGCAAACGCTAACGGTGCATATTTTTTTTCTTTTTCAGTGTGATATCTTTTTTGAAACCGAAAGTGGTCACTCCCATAGAACTTCTGCGTAGCAGCCATCTTAAGGGCAGTACCTTTACTTTGCTGGGATTTGCATGAGTGAATCTTTTGTGTAATATATTTGTTGTTGCTGAATTAATTTAACAAAAGGGGCTCTCTAAGATGGCCCGTACGCATAAGGTGGCCTAAAAGCCGGCTTGATGCGGCCCGCTTAGTGCACCAACTCTCAACTTGATGAGACCTTAATAATTAAAACTGAAATCAGTTATCGACAAAACAACTTTAAGAGAAATATAGAACGATGTCGGCAGGATGCTGAAGTGCCCCGATCATTATTGTTTTCCAATACATGTAGTAATTTGTCCACTCTTATGAGCTCTTTAGTGGAAATCACAACCCCTCATCCTTTTTCCAGTTTATATTATTGTCTGCACTTATATTATGCCGTTAAGATAACTTGCTAAAGTTTTCAATTCTAAATAATGATAAACGGTAGCCCGTAAAATTGTGTTTTTCATTTTTTCGGATTATTATTCATTCACTGTCAAATCCTGGACAGAAAAACTGGGGTTTCAAAGGATTCAAATCTGCATACGGGAAGTTACAGAGTTCCACCCCCCCCCCCAAAAAAAAGCACATCAGTAACTGTCGCAGCCCAGTAATGGTATTCCAGACTGCATGGGGATCACCTTCTCCACTATCAGAACACCTGGTGAATTGAATATTTAGTTTGCTGATTTCAAGGAATACACACGCTACTACTGATCTTTGTTTCCCTTAGTTCAAGTCAAGGCATGTATTTCCATCAACTTAGGTCCCTCATGTATAGTCAGTTTTTGGCATTCACCATCTGCTCTCAATGCAATGCCAGAGAAATTTGAGAAAGAACAAAAGTGAACACCCCCCCCCCCCCCCCCTACAAAAAACAATCCTCGTCCGTCGCGTGCGCTGGTTCCTCACTTTCAATTCAACATGGCCAAGTTAAATTGAAAGTGAGGAAAAATTCTTTTTTTTGAACTTGCGAATAGAAATGAAAGTACATTACTAAGGGATATAAATGTGTGCTCCGGAGGTTTTTATCACTCTGTTTAATACCACTTAGAGTCTGGGTGCTGATAATTACCGAGCCGGAGGCGAGGGTAATTATCAGCACCCTGACTCTAAGTGGTCTTAAACAGAGTGATAAATACCGACGGAGTACATATTTATTCCCATTCATAAATACCTTTTCGGTAAAAAAAAAATCATATAATTCGTTCAAAACATCCCGATTTTGTTCAACAA
>NW_022145583.1:0-16615 GCF_000002235.5 Strongylocentrotus purpuratus | reverse complement strand
TTTGATGGCACATTTGATGGGTAGTTTAAATGCCAGTTTGATGGCAAGATTGATGGCTAGTTTAATGGCCACTTTGATGACCCTTTTTGGTGGCCAGATTGATGCCAGTTTAATGGCCATTTCGATGGCCAGTGTGGTATGAAAGCCTTTGTTGGCCGTGTAGCACTCTGTCAGCGCCCATTATTCAAATAGTTTTGACCACAAAACAATCAACATTATCTACATGTAATGTGTATCATTACCCGATTGGAGGCCAGTTTACCAGCCACTGGTATAGTAGTCTAATCTAAACATAAAGGCCATTTCACAATCAAGAGTGCGTTGGTGAATACCATGAGTAGTATATGATTATAATGTTTTTCCGTCTTGCACCCTTCTGACTTCAGGCATCACCTTGGCCGAGTACTTCCGTGACATGGGCTACAATGTCCCATGATGGCTGACTCCACATCCCGATGGCCGAAGCTCTTAGAGAGATCTCTGGCCGATTGGCTGAAATGCCTGCTGGTAAGCCTCCTTATTTTTGCCATTTTTCCAGATATTCAAGGCAATCAAGAGTTGGTTTTTGTCAGATCGTGGTTATCTTGTTTGGCTATCCAGCTGAACTTCTTGCATTCTAGAATAGGTTTAGCAATTATCTTGCATACTTTTAACATACCGGTACAATTACCTATCCAGCTTATCTTACATGTCTCAGTACTTAGCTCTTGTCTCTAATCCTTGTGTTTTTGTAGATATTGTATATATATCTGATTTTCTGACTTTCCTATGATATGTGATATATCATCATTAATCCTTTTGTTGTGTAGATATTGTTTATCCAGCTTGCTTGGTGCTATGATATATGTGATCGTTACGTCTTTAATTGTCAGATAGTTGTCAAGCTTTCTTTCATAGCATGGTTTTTGACTTTAGCGAAAGCAAGCTTACCAATGCTAGTCAAAACAGGGGTGGGCTGTTTAGGTCTAGTCAAACAGGCATGCAACTTTTCCTCGGATCAGCTGATTTCCTCCTTTTGTACTTCCCATGTGTGCCATTGAAAATAGAAAAACACTGTACAAAGTCTTGGAAAGATTTGAATTTCCTCTTTTTTTGGTGACTTCCCAGTTGCATGCCTGATACTTTCAATATACAATTACATATACAGCTTGTCTTAGAGCTTAGCTATTGTCTCTTATCCTTTTTTTGGGGTAGATATTGTATATATATCCGAGTTTGATATGAGATCGTTACATCTTCAATTGTCAGATAGTTGGCAAGCTTTCTTTAATAGTTGCTCAGCAATAAGCCAGTGTGGTATCTCGATGAAGTTGTTCGGGCCAAAGGCCATTCATGATGAGCATTAAGCGTCTAGTATTACAAGAGAGTTCGGTATATCAACAGCTAATTTGGAATAGTCGAATGATCATCGAAGGCGCATGAACATGCTGACAGGCAGTCGCTTTACGCTTGTGCGTTAGTTACCAGCAGAATGATGTTTGGTCGAGAGCGTGTCACGTTGCTGGTCTTAAACCAGGCATGCAACTTTTCCTCGGATCTGCTGATTTCCTCGTTTGTTACTTCTCATGAATGCCATTACAAATTGAAAAACACTGTACAAAGTCTTGTGTGGTTTGGAATTTCCTCGTTTTTTTTCTAAATTCCCAGTTGCATGCCTGCTTAAACGGATGATAAAGACATGACTAGCTGTCTTAAACACTTTTCCAGTGTCACATGAAATTTGGACTCCTAAAAATCCAGTGCCTAAGTTACCCTTTTATTGGTTGAACGTTCACAGTCCTCACGTAGGCATGCGCAATACTACCAGTGAGTCAGAATTGTATAGTCCTAAATTCACAACGCAACGCCCAAGGTGCATTATCTAGCTCAGCCCTGTCTTGCTGCTTAGCAGTTAGCTCAATGACATCCTTCTTTCTTGCAGATAGTGGTTATCCAGCCTATCTCGGTGCTCGTCTGGCGTCCTTCTACGAGAGAGCTGGCCGAGTCAAATGCCTGGGCAACCCAAGCAGAGAGGGCAGTGTCAGCATAGTAGGAGCGTAAGTAACTGTCAACATTCTGGGGACAGGTTCCTGATGAATAAGAATAAGGAAAACTTGATTGTAGTGTACAAATATAGAATAGTTGGAGGGAAAACAGAGCACATCAGTAAACCTGGTTCACATCATTGAAACTGTGTTTCCCGTGTATTGTACAGTGTGTCTCCCCCCGGTGGTGACTTCTCCGACCCCGTAACCACGGCGACTCTAGGCATCGTCCAGGTCTTCTGGGGTCTGGACAAGAAGCTAGCCCAGCGAAAGCACTTCCCCTCCATCAACTGGCTCATCAGCTACTCCAAGTACATGAGAGTCTTAGATGACTTCTACGATAAGAACTACACAGAGTTTGTGCCGCTCAGAACTAAGGTGGGTGTCTCAGCTGTAAATATCCTGATTTTTAATCAGTTCGCGTCAAGGACGTGTTAACACGCACTGGCTGTTTTTATACACAGGCACGGTTGACGGGTTTAAACGTCAAGAGTGCCTCGACTTGCCTTCGGGTGACGTCTAATAACGCTAATCTCTTTTGTCTTTTGTACACCCTCACAAAGTCTGTGGAGGCGGACCGTGTGCTTTGTACCGGATGTCAGTTCATGAAAACCAAAAAAACGCGGTCACTCACGTGCAACTGAGTGTCAGTTCATGGCATCGGTGACGATGTTTTGCTTGTTGTGCAACCTTTGACCTTTTAACCTTATGAATATGCATGAACAAGTCAAGGAGATTTTTCAGAAGGAGGAAGATCTGTCTGAGATTGTGCAGCTTGTCGGGAAGGCATTTTACTTTGCTATGCAAATGTTTGACCTTTCCATTTTATGAATATGCATGAACAGGTCAAGGAGATTCTTCAGGAGGAGGAAGACCTGTCTGAGATTGTGCAGCTTGTCGGGAAGGCATCCCTGGCTGAGTCTGATAAGATCACGCTGGAGGTTGCCAAGCTTCTCAAGGATGACTACCTCCAACAGAATGGCTACACACCATACGACAGGTCAGTATTTAACCCTCCGGCGCAGAATCTAGCCCTTTTGGGGACCCAATTTGGTTAATTACCTTCATTAAAAAAAAATTTCAAACCAATTCTGGTGATCTTCCATCTAATCCTAGCAAGAGACACCCTCTACGGATATATGCAGTCACCTTTAGTGTGTGACCCCGGGTCAGGCATATCTGAGCATGACCACCTGGGCTAAGGACCGACACAATTTCTGCCCATCCGGGACCCACCATATACACGCGCACAAAACATTTCCGACGCAATTTCTGCCCACCCGGGGACCCACCATATACACGTGCACAAACAAGGTCACTTGCGAGTAGACAGTGCACGGCTTGACCACAGACTATGTATACAAATACACCTCCTTAGTCTACAGACATGGCAAGATTGTGTTCATGTGGACACAGTGTTGTAGCCTCAAACCGTGGCGCTAAATATTTGGGTCCTGGGGGACCCCTTACTGTAAGTGTGTTACTAAATGGGCTTTCTGCGTCGGAGGGTTAAAGACAGTAGGTCTTGATGCATACCCAGATATGCAGTTCATGTACAGGGGTGAGAGTTTTCAGGTTTTTTCATCGGAATTTAGGACTTTTTGTACAGATTTTTCCTAAGTTCAGGATTTTCAAATCATCCCCTTTTTAGGCCATCAGCCTGGGGGTTTGGTCGGTATCAAATCAGTGCATAAATGACTAAAGTGCGCATGCGCTAGGCATACTGCCCCTAGAGTGGTAACAAGCATTTAGATGGACATTTTTGAAAAAAATAGGGTGATGACACCCAAAAAGCTGCATCGCTGCAATGCTATCACATATTTTCTAACTCGGGAGGGTAATTTACAAGGAGGTTTTTTTAGTCTATACATCATGTATACGTAATCAAGCATTGTGGCGTGTTTATCATGTATCGCCACACCCGTACAATCAAGTCATTTGGTGTGTAGGCTCCTTCCGTCAACATGCATAGTTCAGACTTTTTTTTCTCACTCAAAGTAGTTTTTTGCAGTGACGGCGGAGAATCTGACAGTGAAGATGCGTGTTAATTTTCGAAAGGAAAGTTTCCATGCATACGGTCCTATTAATGCTCATTATGGAGAACACGGTCCGACGACGTGTTCAAGTTTGGATTTATAATTCTGATTCCACACTTTCCTAAAGATTCGTTGTTCCAAATTCACACTTTGTGACCAGTGTATTAACAGATACACCGAATCACACTTTTAACAATAGTGTGACGTCATAGCAATGGTTTTTAACTGTTATGGATTTTCTGATCTGCAGGTATTGTCCGTTCTACAAGACGGTAGGTATGCTACAGAACATCATCTTGTTCTACGATCTTGCCAGGCACGCAGTGGAGACCACCGCCCAGTCCTGAGAACAAAATCACCTGGGCCATCATCCGCGAGAACATGGGCGACATCATGTACCAGCTCAGTAGCATGAAGTTTAAGGTAAGGCAGCAAGTCATTCAATAGATCCATGGGCCCATTTCACAAAACTCGTGTTATCTTGCGACTCATGTCAGGACTTAGGATGAGTCCCTGCTGTAAGATCAATATTAACTAAGATGCTTTCTAGGATCAATTTCATCTTAAGCAAGACGCATCAAATTACCTATTTAATAGCTATTCCATTTCTGTTTTTACCACTTGACATAACAGTCATTGAAAAGAAATGCGCGAAACCAATTTCTCCTCACGAAATTTAGCCAGAAAAATAACTCTACTCAATAATGTTCACATGCGAGGTAGTTGTACACAAGATGTGACGCATCAAAACTACCAACTCAATAGCTATTTCATGTTTGTTTTTTACCGATTGACAAAAACAGTCGTTGAAAAGAAACGCGCAAACCAATAACCACATAACTTTAGTTGGAAAAATCACTTGACTCAATCATTTTCACATGCAAAGTAGTTCTACACTAGATACGATGCATCAAAACTACCAATTCATAGCTATTCCATGTTTGCTTTTACTGCTTGATGAAACAGTCGTTGAAAAGAAAAATGGGCAAAACCAATTTCCCCTCACCAAGTTTAGCCCAAAATCAATCAATCATTTCACATGCATTTTGCAATGCATCAAAACTACCAATTCAATAGCTATTTGTTTTTTACCACTTGACTAAACAGTCGTTGAAAAGAAATGCGCAAAACCAATTTCCACCCGCAAACTTTAGCCAGAAAAATTACTCTACTCAATCAATTTTAGTTCTACACAAGATGTGATGCATCAAAACTACCAATTCAATAGCTATTCCATGTTTGTTTTTTACCGCTTGACAAACAGTCGTTAAAAAAGAAACGCGCAAAACAAATTTCCCCACATGAAGTTTAGCCAAAAATTGCTCTACTCAATCAAGTTTCACATGCAGGTATTCTTCACAAGATGCGATAGAGTCATTCTTGCTCCCCGTTTCATTACTCTATTTTTTTGGCTCGTGCTTTTTCTGCTCATACCCCTTAGAAATTTATAAATTCAAATTGGGAAAGTTTTCCCACGAATGTTTACAAGTACAAGTACTTTGCCACAAGCAGGAGATATTTTTGTTTGCGAGTTTGAAGAAGAGTACATTTTCACAAGAATGAATAGAAAAGCGAGTGCGAAAAAAATTAACTCATATGAGTGCTGCAATGCTTTTTTGGCACCAACATCAGCTAGAACCCGCCATATTGAAAGTTATACATTGTACATGTGTACGGTATATAATGAAAGAGCCACGCAGCTTCATTTGGCGAAATAGAAATATTTAAGAGTAACTGAAGAGCTGTTTGATTTTCGGTCCAAATAATCTTTCTTTTTTAAGAAATAACTTTTTCTTAAGCAATACAAAATATACTGTACATATTTCATTATGTATTGCTAATTTGCCTTTTGTACAGATTACATGTATGTGTGTTGATTATTTATCTCACTACATTTTTTTAATAACAACTTTTGTATAGGCTTTACAAGCAAGTGAACACTTTTTTGTTTCTTTCCATGTTCTGTTTATATTTTATAAATATTGCCTATTTTCTGTATTGTGGGGAATCTGCACTTTACAGTTTTCTGTGCTATGTGTAATGGTAAGAAAATGGCTAAAAATTACTTTTTTTTGGTCAATTGTTTCCCCAAAATAATTGCAGGATCCGGTCAAAGACGGTGAAGCCAAGATCAAGGCAGACTTCAATGAACTCGCCGAAAATATGCAGACTCAATTCCGAAACCTAGAAGACTAACTCCCTTCTCTCCTAGGAACATAGCTATAAATATATCCTAAAGACATGTTAATAATAATATAGTACTCTTATGAGATATTGTGATGTTATAGCACTTTTGATGCAAGGTACAGTATTTAGTTGGAGCAACCTAAACTTATGCTCCAATGATTATGTAAACGGGTTACATAATCAATGAATCGTAGGTTTTCACTAAATATTGATTGGCAAAGAACATAGTTAAGTTGGCCAACAGAGAGATTGCTGGCATGTTAATTTCCTTTCATCCACTTTGCTGTAAATTGGACCACATTGACATAGCATCCTTTTCAATTAACTGTCTGTATCTCTGGACGTAGGTGTCAGAAACAGACAATGAAAAAAGCATTGTGTTGAGAATAATCATTCTTTAAAGGTATAGTCCATCATTGGTAATTTGTGCATTTTGTTCGTTTGAAGCAACATAAGTGCTCAAGATCTAAGAAGGGTGCTGAACAACTAACCTGATGAAGTTTCAGCTCAGTTTTAGCTGTATATTTCGAAACAAACAACATTCTAGGATCTCGATTTCAAATCAAAAGTTGCTGAATCAGGTTTTGAATTGGGCCTGATTCGGCGTCCGAGGCACGTTCTCACTGAGCCGATTGCAGCTACGCAATGTCGTGCACTGGTCCGACGAATTATAGCAACCGCGCGTGCGTCGTGCTAATGCTTGCGCGCGCTTCACCGAATAACGAAATTAGCTACTAATTTGAATTTCCTACGGTGCGTCTTAAGAAGCACTGTTGGAAAGGCCTTCTTTCGTTGATTTCTTCAAAATGACAGCTTGCCAGAAAGAATAATTTCACAGGGAGTTAAGTCCCCTTACTATCGTTCAATCAAGTATAATATTCAACAAATACGCCAGTTACTTTTTTGGATAGCTGCAAATGATGGACTCTGGCTTTAAGCATGGTATAAGTTATGAAACAAAACAAGCGCTAGTATTTTTAATATTTTTTTGTCTCAATGTATAATGTTTTTATACACTGTATCCTAAAAATACATGAAAACAAATTCGAACCAGGAACAAGGACTGAATAATTCTGTTTGCATAGTTGTAAATAGCATTGTTTACAACAAAATAAACAGGAATAATAATTAGCAATTCAAAAAGAACAAAGGGTATAGTATAGGGTATAGGGTCTCCAATATTTCCACAGAAACCCTGATATTAACTCGCCATTAATTTACATTCCATTTTTGAAAGGCCTATACTATAGATAAATATTTCCACAGTTTTTTGACTAGACTGATACCTTCAAGTGCTATACATTTCAATATTAACAGTACTGGAGTATCTGACCATTGGTGTATATTTTTCCTGCTGAAGATCTTTATTGTGTCCTGTCAAACAGTGTCTGTAAAGGGAAGTGTGAAATCTAGGTTAGTTTTGAGAACAAACTTAATTGTCTTTGTTCCTTCTAAGTCTTTTGTTTGGCTTTAAAGTGTGATTCCTCTTAGACAGCTCGGAGTCATTTACCAGACTGAAGTCAAGCCTGTCATGCCAATAATACACTCGACCAAAAGTCCCACCTTATACTTTTTTGTCTAACTCAAAAACTACTGGGCACATCTTGCTCAAATTACGACTGATCAGTATAGAAATTCCT
This sequence comes from Strongylocentrotus purpuratus, assembly GCF_000002235.5. Taxonomy (NCBI): domain Eukaryota; kingdom Metazoa; phylum Echinodermata; class Echinoidea; order Camarodonta; family Strongylocentrotidae; genus Strongylocentrotus; species Strongylocentrotus purpuratus. Next base: position 8,728 of record NW_022145583.1, on the reverse strand, counting down.
TAGCAATCCAGCCATACTCTTTATTTGGCCCAAAACAGTGATAATGTGTACAAATTATGCAATTTATGACAAATGGTACCGAAAAACAGTTGCACTTTTTTAAACGTGCAAGGTGAGTGTGAACCACAACTTGCACGTATACAAAAGTGCAACTGTTTTTGGTACCATTTGTCAGAAATTGCATAAATTCGTACACATTATCACTGTTTTGGGCTAAATAAAGAGTATGGCTGGATTGCTAAGGAATTTCTGTACTGATTAGTCGTTATTTGAGCAAGAGGTGCTCAGTAGTTTTTGAGTTAGACAAAAAGTATTGGAAGACGGGGACTTTCTTTTTTGGTTGAGTGTATAGTGCTCATTTGCAGTGTTTTTTTCTTAAGGCTCGCTCATTTGACCTTTATCATGCTGCTGAAGCAAGGTTGTGAAAAGTCTTATATTACGTTTTGAATACTAGGGATCCTAGTGCATTTTATACGGGAAGCACATTTCTTTACGTAGCTATTGACATAGACTTGATGACAAGTCGTTAGACTATAGTAGTTTATGTCCGTCATCAGCGCCAGAATCCGTTCATGCAACGTGAGCGCTACAACCATTCATGCCAAAGTCATGTACTACCGCGCGGCATGGTCAGTGTAATGCAGCACACGCATGGGATCGCACACGCATGGGGTCGAAAATGTACGTAGCGTCCCCGCTACTAGGACAGCACGCGGTACGTCGTACCCCCGCACAGAGCTTGGCAGTTGAGTCGCGCGCGGCAGACGCGATTAAAACCACTCATTACAGACTTGATTTCAAGTCTACTATTGACATTGCTACATACTTCAAATCCACCGGGTAGTTGTAAGGATTTGATGTCTCTTCCTTTATTAATTGAAGAATTTGGAGGAATTAGGATTTTGTTTAGGTTTATGCAAAAGTGGAAAGTTTCCATGTATCTGGCCATCACTTGTCACCCTGTGTACAAGCCCTATGAGGCTGATCTGAACATTTCGAAGTGATTTCTCAGTAAATACTTCAATATTTTCCTGCTAAGTTTGACTGCTTATGACATACTATCACTTTCTGATGGCTCATAGGTCACCGAAGGGAAAAATGAGTGATGGCCAGATATGGGATCTTTCCCCAAAAACTCCCTTTCGAGTTGATAACGTAATATCCATTTCTGCATCTGATCTGCTTCCATGATTTCTTGTTTTACTTTTAGTATCCGTTTTTGAAGAAAACTGTTCACTTTCGATTTCTTTTCTCATTTCTTTGTCTCTTCAGTGAAATATTTATTTATTTGTTGACTCATGGCGCCCACAAAATAAAGTGTTTTATAACAAGTAATATATGCAATAATAAAACTGAAGGACAAACGATGTGCAAGGATACTGCTGATCCTGCTGTATAATCTATAAAATTCATATATTTCCGACACCATTATAAACTTGAAGAAATTTGTTTTTGATCTTCTGAGTCACTAATTAGATGGCCACAGTAATTTTTTGTGATTGAACAAATCTTTATTACTGATATACCCGACATTTATTGGTGTATTTGGTGAACTAGCCTATGTAGCCTGTGGGCCACAATTAATTTAAATTCTTTATGGCAATTTTTTTTATCTAAAATTGTGTTGTCAGAATACATTGGAGGTACAAAATGTGTTTCTTTACAGTATTAGTTGTTAATGTGTAACTCCTCAAATTATGTGTAATAATCGTAAATGATGATAGTTTTAGCAAATAAAGTGTACATTGTACATTGTGTCGGAAATTATGTTTTGAAATTCGTTTTATTGAGGTTGCATATGCCTAGGAAAGTGGTTTTATACCTAGCTAATGATGATTAAAATCGATGAAGCCTTATGACTCTACCTTTGCCAAACTTCAATTCCTAAGATTATTGCATTTATCAAACTACAAATTGTACATAAGCACAGGTACAGGTGAACACCAAAACACCCTAATTTGACGAAGTTGCGGGTATAAACTAATTATAACCGTATTTTGATTCGGGATTGATACTTATTTGCTTTGACCACATAACCCACTTTTTCTATACCAAGCAAATCGGCAAGGTGTGTAATTCAGTCAAAGTCTCAGTTCAGTTAGACGGAAATATCATGATATAACGCATTGCTATTGGAATAACTAAAATGTATCCACTCAACCAATAATAAGCATAAGTAGATTTGAGGCTTTGCACGGTGGAAATACTAATAATGAAAGGTTTGCGAAAACACCATGCGAATAATTTCTCAACTAAGACAATGGTTCTGAAAAGAACCAGAGGTAAAATAAGCAGCAAGAGTAGGCGGATTCACATGATTTTAATACCCGACATCATCAGGAGTACATGAGTGCCACATGATTCAATTTATTTTTTTAAATTGAAATGAAACTTTAAACTTTAGCCAATAGGGCTCTCTTTCAAACCCACGTGACCCAGCCTACGTTCTTCCGGGTGCCGGAAAGTCAGCGTCGCCATTTCCGGGCATATCTGACATCGATTTGTTATTATTACAAAATGTATTTTAAACTCTTGATATTAATCTTGCGAAGCATTTTTTCTGAGGGGGGGGGGGGGGGTGGGGTGGGGTGGGGTTGGGGGGTAAATTCTATAGCTTTTGATTAGTAATAATAATAATATTCGGCATTTAAGAACGCTGCTATTAGTAAACTAATTCACAACGCTTACAGTGTTACCCCTTATTACATTTGCCTCACATTTTTTTTGGGGGGGGGGTGGGGTTAACTTTTTGATAGCTATAGCTTGAATTGTAATTAGTTTTGTGGACACCATATGCAGCACCTAATGAACCAAACAAACGGCACCTATATGTATAGTGTCTTCTTGTAAAATAATAGTGGGATTCATTGGAATCTGAAATATCCAGTTGAAATATCTCAAAAACTTTTTAATTCCCCCATTTTGAAAATTGAAAAAAAATAAAATAAATAAAATTAAAACACGCTTTGCGCAAAACATGTACAGCATGCACGGCACATGCTTCGGCGCCTGTATTCAAATTTTTCACGCGCGAGCGGCGCATGCGCACTTCCTCGGTCTCGTAGCGGTCGTCGTGGTTTTATTTGCGGGATAGATGAAGCGTTTTGAAGCCTGAAATATCTCTTTTTAACCTGTGCATCCTCTCATAGTGACCAAAGAATCTTGTTTTCCAACGCTCCAAGAAACATTTTAGCTTAAAATGTTGTGCCTACGGAGTATTGAATGATGTTTTTGGAGCCGCGAAAATATTGAATGGACAAAAGTTAAAACGAACGTGGCAGAAATGGCGGAAATGTGTGTGCATGTGCATTCAACTAGCCTTGGCCGGGTGAGTTCAGTTTTGTTTTTTAGGGATACGGAGGATTTTTACATTATACCTGCCATGTCAGGAACATAGAAACCTTATAAACAACCTTGTCGTTTGTATAAAGAAATAAATGTGGAAACATTTGTAGTATATCCAGATACTAGCCCCACAAAATGTGGCCAATTACTGGGCAGACCTCCGTAAATAAGGCCACACTTGGAACATGTACCCGATTAGAACTTTGTCAAGTCTTGATTTTCATATTTAGGACTTTGTTTGTAGTTTATTTATGCTTAAGAAGCGATAGTAAAAAAGTTCGGTCTTTCTCAGACATCTATTTTTCAGTAAATTCCGGTTCGTTTGCACACATTTGCGTATCTAAATGGGCCAACACGAAATTACACCAAAAAAAATAGACGTGTACACTTGCCTCACATTTAACCTCACAACTGAACAGCCAGGTCACCACTCACCTTGTACTAAGTGTATCATAGCCAGTTCATAATATCTTAACTTTTAGTTAATTATCATTGGCTAATTAATTAACGTTATTTTCAAGTTGTCAGGTTTATCGCTCCTGTATATTAATCAATCCTCATAAATTGCACTCCACATTTATTAATGCACTACTCATCGCTTATTATCCATTTTCATAATGTACCTGTGTAACCTAGATGCTGAATTACCCATTCGCCTTAATATTTAATTGATTACATTTTATCGCTCTTTAATTATCGTTACCTTTTGAAGTTTTTAACATTTATCTTTCCTGTATAATTATCAATCTTCATCTACATGTATACTTTAACAATTATTAACAAATTATTGCAGAGTAATGGGTCTAGCCAATATCTGTGCTTATCTGTAATCTATGATACATTAATTTTCTTTTTGCTGGAACACAACTGCAACTAAACATTGCCCAAGACACAAGAAGATTGACCTGTATGCCTGGTTTGCAACCCATGACTTCACAAATAATAATCTCTTCTTTTAATTCACCAGATACGTAACTAAAGCAGGGACGACATATGATTTGCATCTAAATCAATGGTTTCCTGCAAGGCCATTGCTTGACACCTCCTTTTTCCCTCCATCTATACAGCACTTGTCTTTGTAATGCATGTACCTCTCATTTAAGTTCTCACTTTATTTCCTATTGTATTATTTACTTCAAAACTGTCTCCTTAATTTTCAAGTACATGCTCTATTGTACACTTTACTCCAATTCTTCAACCTAACGCGTCATTTGACTTGCAACCTGGAACATTCTAACACTGAACACACCTGGCAACTCTTCGCTCTTCCCTGCCAAACTTTTCCATCTGGATATCTACATCGCTGAACTTCAGGAAGTTATGTGGACTATAGGGTGCGCAACAGGCCACGACCACCTGCATATTCAGGGAGTATGGCCATCCATCGCCGTCAATTGGCGTCTATTATCACATGGAAACCTCTTGGCCCACATATGCTCTATGCTTGTCATAAACTACTCCCATGGTTATGTCTCCATCTTCTCGTGCTAGGCCCCTACGGACATCACTGAAGACGAAACCAAGGACACTTGCTACCAGCTCAGAAACATCTCCTGGCTTGACATCACCATTGTACTCGGGAACATGAATGCTAGATACTATTGGCCCAGATTGCTTTGGTTTTGGGCACATCTGACCACACCCCACTGTCGCCTTCACCACCAGCAACAAAAGCATCGCATCCTCGAGATTTGCGCCAAGCACAACCTGAAGATCCTGGGCACCTGTTCCAGCACCGCAGATCCATCGCACCACCTGGTACAGTAACACCGGCACTGCGACAATCGATCACATCCTGGTCAGCAGAACATGGAGGGTCACCTCCAATTATCGGGATTTTTCGCAGCGCTGAGCTGGGCAACATTGTCTCCTTGCTGCCCCCCCTTCATCTTCACCTCTGCAGAAAACTCCTCCAGGCGCAACCTCTTGACGTTCCTCCCAATGTTGACAAGCTCCACAACCCACTCTACGCCCCCCGCTACTCAGCAGAGGTCTCTAATCGCTTTGGCTGCCCCCAGAGTCTTGAGGATGACTGGGACCAGATTTACGCAACCCTTATCCAGTGGCATCAGAAGTGCTTGGAGTACACCGTCCTTAGGAAGAAGCCTGGGATATCAGTGCTCCCACGGTCCTTGTAGACCGCTGCCGGCAAACCAGGCATCATAGATCTACCGCAAGCTGAGCAGGTAAAGAAGACGAAGACGAAGCTACACAGCTGAAGATAGCTTTCAGTCAGGAAATCTTCAACCAGCTTATAAGTCCACCAAGGAGGTCTGCCAGGCTGGCACTCTACAACCAATCGTCCCCCTGCTCCCTGGCGATGACCCCCAGCTTTAATACAAAGCCTCGGCCAAAGCTACAATGCTGCTGTCAACTCTACTCCATTGTCCTATGCAAGCCTTCATCTCCATCCTACAGGCTGCAGATGTTTGCCAATTCATGTAATTGTGGATGACTCCATTTTGCTTGAACTACCCTCACTAAATGATATCGCATTTAGGAAGCTCCCAACCGGTAGAGCCCCAGGCGCCGACAGCATTTCGGCAAATGCTGATGAAGGCAGACATTGATCTGATTGATCCTCGGCTACAACAGCTGTGCTGCCATTTCTGGAAATGAAGAGTGAGTCATGGCCGGTGGAAGGAAGGTCATACACTCATTCTACAAGAACAAGGAAGACCAGCAAAATACTTCGAGCTATCGTCTCATCACATTGCTCTCTGTGCTCTCTAAGGTTATCGTGACCATCATTCTCAGGACGAATCCAACCTCTACTGCTAGCCAAAGTTTGCCAAACGTCGCCCTGAACAAGCCAGCTTCACGCCACAAATTGCTCCACCACAGACTGCATCCTAGGGCTGGAGTCCTGGCACAATAATGGAGGTCATATTGCCAGCCGCTGTACACAGTCCTACATAGATCTTAAGGCAGCCTTTGATTCCCTGGATAGAAACGTCCTCTGGCTCTTTCTCCAGGGTATCAGAGTCCCTTTTAAGTACATCCGTTTCCTGCGGGACCTCTAAACCAACACTTTCTGCAGGGTGCAAGCTGAGGTGGCATATCGATCCCTTACCAACTACATGTGCATCAGGAGTCAGACAGGGCTGTGTTTGCCGCACCAATCCTCTTCAATGTTGTCGGTCGACTACTGGCTGGACAGCTTGATGGAACGCTGCCCCCCAAACTTGGCGTTGACTATACCACTACCAACTCACCGACATATGCTATGCGGATTATGTTGTGCTGTTTGCCATGCTGCTGGACATCTTGGTTGAGGCTCTGGAGATTCTCGATGAGGAAGCCTCGCCCCTGGTCTCACCATCAGCTGAATCAAGACAAAAGTTCAGTAGATCAATATCAACACCAAGCAGGTTGAAGTGGTTGCAGTGGATCTGAATTGCTCATCAGATTGCCGCCTTCAACTGGCCAGAAGAAACCTTCGGTCATCTTCACCCGTTTATTACAAAGCAGCAAAATCTGCACAACCACCACATTTGCATCCTGAACACCTGTGTCCTCACAGTTCTCTACGGCTAAGAATCATGGTCCCCTTCATCGCAACCAATCGCCGCCTTGATGATGCCTACCACCAGTCTTGCCTACGCTACATCCTTGGCACCTACTGGTGCCACCACGTCACCAACGATGAGGTCTTTGCTAGACGCGGGTGCCCCCACACCCCTGTCCACCACCAGTCTGAGAAGCAGACTGTGATGACAACTAGGTGACAAATTAAGTTTCTGCAAAGCCTGTTCTGAGTGCAGCATCCCAGCCAGCCCATGGAGCTGGCGTCGCAACCCCCCCCCCCCCCCCCTCCCCGACACCCCCACTCACCTGGGCATCTCAAGTCGCAGCGAAGTGCCCACTGGACGACCTCCTCACCCTAGCCCAAGATCACTAGCCTACAGACATCTTGAAGTGGCCACGTGACTTCAAGTACATGTAAGTACATGTATACTATTAATCCTCCTCATTGTATAATTTGTGCTCCACATTTATTAATACATTACTCCTAGATTTTCATTGTTATACACGACACATTGTGGCTTGTGTATTATTTTTTCTACAAAGCACATGTATGACCTTGCTGGAACTTTTAAAAAGGCACTGGGAAATAATTCATCTTAATAGGTGAAGTAAAAGATGTAAACTTTGTCTCCCTTTCTCATTCATCTCAACTCACGTTACATTTTTCGTAACGTGAGTAAACCAATTTTGTGGCGTCTTGTTTATCATACATAACACATTTTTCTGGATGTCATCTTTGGTGCTTAGGTAGGTTTAGGTCTACTCTATCTACCATGGGGATAACAGTTTATTAAACCTTTTCAGTAAGCTAATTACAAAAGCCCAAGGAAACTCAAAGGCGCACATCAAAAAGGTAACGTGAGTGACCGTGGAATTGCCCCTCATTATAAATTAATAACTTTTTGGAAAATATCAATTGAAAAAAAATCTATTTTTTCAGGTTAAAACTTCAAAAATCATGGAGAAGATCTTTAAACAAGGTGCAAGTAAAAAGAAGTTAAGGTGCTTCAAACTTTGTTCTCCCCTTTTTGCATCATCCCAACATTCCTTTAGCTCTTGAGTCGACTTTCATAACTCGGCCATAACATTGAGAAACAAGTAGCACGCTGGGTCTTCAGTTTTCACCTCTGAAAAGATGATGGTATCCGTTGCTTCCGACATTCACCAAAAGTATGAGAGACGCTCACGAGATTTGAACAGTTATTTAGGCCAGACAAATTGTGCTCCTAAAAATACTTGGGTGTTGGTCCATCACAACTTTAACAATTAGTAAATTATTGCAGTTGGGTTCAGCCATTGTATGTGGTCATTGATGTATTTTTGGTATTCATTCATTTGTTCTTGGTGAGACTAAATGCAACTATATGTATGTGTCTTGCCCAAGGAAACAAGCATATTTACTTTGGTTTCCACCTAAGAGTTTGGCAAATGACGAAGCTCTCTTGTTAATTACCAGATAACTATGGCAGCATCATAGGGCGAGCAGTCTGGGCCATAGCGTTTGAGAAACATCTGCACACTGAGATCTTCATCTTTGACCTTTCACCTCTGAGAAGACAACAGCACCTTTCGCTTCCCACGTTCACCATGTATGAGAGACACTCAATGATGGATCAAGAAATTTAAGCTTTTGGTGAACTTGTGACGCTCCAAGCAAAAATTGTGGCGGTTTCTTTGCAAAGTCCTCCAAATGATTATCCTTAACACTACTGTCACTTGTTGAAATGATTTTTTTTCTTGCTACTCATTACTTATTATTATATTTTCATTTTTGTCTCTGGATTGTTTCATGTTTCCTTCTTTGACGCTTCAGGTGTGTGGGGTTGGCTGATGAGAAGCAACATGCACTTCTCCC
>NW_022145582.1:0-15763 GCF_000002235.5 Strongylocentrotus purpuratus | reverse complement strand
ATCATAACACAATTACAAGTCCATCACAAACAATCACAAGTCCATTACAATTCAATCACAAGTCTATCACAAGACAATCACAAGTCCATCACAAGTCCATGACAAATCATTCACAAGTCCATCACAAGTCAATCACAAGTCATCACAAGTCCATCACAAGTCCATCACAAGTCCATCACAATTCCATCACAAGTCCATCACAAGTCCATCACAAGTCCATCAAAGTCCATCACAAGTCAAATCACAAGCTATCCAAATGAAGGCATTCTTTTGTTACCGTTCATCCCCTGGTACTTGTGACCGGACTTCCAAACTCGACTACCCAACTTTAAATCTTCGGAAGAAATTACTTCAACATCTCTGGGACACCGTCTGGAAAAGAGCATTTCAGCAAAAGGCCGCACTTCTGAAGGTTACCAATGGTAAAATCCTGGAGCTGAGACTATGCATTACATTTAAAAAGTGTTGACAGTGTAAATTTGCCTACATCACACGTTACCCACTGAATGTTTGTGTTAACTCAATAAAATCATAGAGTGCTCAGGAAGTTTCAAGCACCACTAAAAGGTTAAACAGACTAAATCTGAAATCGTTACTCTTTATGTTTTTTCACAGTTTTCAATCCCTGCAGTAGTTCCCCGTGCTTGAACAATGGTTTGTGCTACACGACTGGGGCTGGCTTTGCCTGCGCCTGTGCTGGTGGATGGTCAGGCTCCAACTGCCAAATTGGTAAGTTCAGTAATTGTATCTCATACATATTTATGAGGTAATCCTTTAATGTGATTGGTGGGAAAAAGCCACAACTTGTTCGGCTTCATATGCTTCTGAAAAATAAGCGATTCTACAAGAAAGATAAGCCGTTGACATAGCAAATAATGCTAAACCTTGTTGCATCATCAGAAAATGTTAACATCTGTTTGTGGATGCTGCAAAATTTTACTCATTTCAATCAGGCGACAACAATGCAGACGACTTCATTACATTCCTTAGGGGGACAGCAAGCTTTAAAGATGCGTTCCAAGTTTTGTTTTGGATTTTCACCTAAAAATAGATGTGCTTTTCCAATTACTAATTTCCTAGCAATTGAAAGTTATTCAATTTTTAATGAGTACATCGAACGACAAAATCCACCCATGTTAATTATAGAATTAGGTTTTTACAAAATTTGAATTATCAGCTGCCTGACAATAATTCGGTGTCGCAGGGCAAATTCATTTGTTGCGCAAAATCTGAATAAACAATATTTTCATTAAACAAAACATGCAAATTGAGAATTGATAGGATAAATAATCTCCATTTTTTGAAGAGCACAATAATGCAACTTTAACTGAGAGATTTTTTGTGTGAATGATCAGATTTCTTCAGAATGTACGTAATCACCTTTAAAGCTGTGACATTGCCTACGGAAAGTGTCTCAATAACTCACATACAGTTGGAGAATCTTTCCTTAAAGATGTCATTTCCATCCCCTCAGAACCGGATCCTTGCCGAAGTGCCCCCTGTCAGAACTTTGGTTTCTGCTTCACCAGCGTTGTTGGCGCAGACTACCAGTATGTATGCTTCTGCACACAGGACTTCAGGGGAACCAACTGTGAGCTACCAGGTTCGTGCTTATACTGGGACCGAATGCGCGCTTAGCAGGAAAATACCGCTTAGCATGTTTTGTATGTTAAGCAAAATGTTATCTGGGTATACCAGTTACAGGCTACATTGCATGGCATTTTGGCTGGTTACCAAATTTTGCTAACTAATTACGGTCCGTGAACATATTTAACAATCGGCTCAGGTCCAATTCTGGTCAATTTTTTAAAAATGCAAAACACAGAAAAGGAGGCTGGAAGTTACTGTCATATTTGCATTTTTTAAAAATATTTATACCTTTGCATTTTCATTACGTGAGTATTCTAAAACCTGTTCTAGATGTGATATCAGCGTTCAGGCTGTAACTGTAGTGAAACTGAAGATATTTTTCATTAAAATGCTACTTTTTGGCCAAAAATTGGGCAGGAATTTTCTTGCTAGCACTGTAAGCACAGAATGATGAATATAAGCACAGATTTTGCGGTTAGCAACACTGTGAGTCAAGCCTAGGTGATTTCCTATTTTTTGTTTTCCTCATGACCGTTTACCCATTTATGCCGTTCAAAATAGAAAAATTGCAACTTAGAATTTCATTCTTTTTGTGACTTTGTCGAAACTTTTTCCTGTGATGTTTCTACAGCATTGGCAAGGCCATGCTCCAGCGATCCTTGCGTGAATGGAGGTGTGTGTACGATGCGCAATCCGGGGGATCTTATGTCTGTAACTGCCCCACTGGTTACACCGGAAATAACTGTCAGATAGGTAGGTACATTTGAGGGGGGGGGTAGGGGGAGTAAATAAGATGGGAGGATTGGATGAGATCATTTCTAAAACGTGATATACGCCAGTTTGTTCCCGTTTAGAATCCTGCTCTCTTCTGGCCGCCCAAAATCAATATTGACGGCTGTTATATGCTTAAACGCAACTTAAGAATACAATAAGGGGGAAAATGAAGTTTAAAAACAGCTGTTATACTGTTTATATTCTTTAAAAGTTCATAACCGTGACAGTTTTTCACTTTGCTACTCGAGATATCAAGTTTTGAGTACAACTTTGAAGAATTTTTCGTGGGTAACACCATCTTGTTCTTGGTGACAAAGGACATTAAAACAGCAACCTAATTCTTGTGATTTTGTGTTTCTCTAGATTCGACCGACCCGTGTCTGACGAACCCTTGTATCAACGGAGGATTCTGTTCAGTCATTACAAACACCCAGGCTTACATCTGCACGTGCCCCACTGGCTACAGCGGCAACAACTGCCAAATTGGTGAGTTGTACAAAATCTTGCAGTTGACGAATTTCCTCCTTTTTAAATATATAGTGCCACATTCTTTTTTTCAAAAGCTCAATTTTCCTGCAAGAATGTCGGAGCCAATTTACATCTCCAGAGATCAGTAACTATTTCATAGACACATGTTTGTCTTGTTAGGGGAGTCAGGTGGCGTAGCGGTACTTTCCTCGCCTTCCACCGCTGTGACCGGGTTCGAATCCCGCCTGAGCCAATTATGATTGGGTTTTCATTCCCTGCCTGATTCCGTGGGTTTTCCACAGAATATTCTTCTGGGTTTTCCTCCCACCTCTAAAACTGTAATTTCTTCTCATTGTCTTCTCTTACTGGACCTCATGGGAGACCAGCGGATTCCACCGAATGAGCTACCCAGTTAAAATAAGAAATAAATAATAAATAAGAATGATTTCTTATGTCTTTATAATTATGTGAGCCATGCTATTTTACAGTACATTTTTAAAGTTTAGCCATTCTTCTTATTTGTTTTAAGGTTCATTTTTTTAATCATCGTGAAGTGTCTTGAGCATAACTTTTAAAAGCATGTAAGATCGTTTACTGTGCATGCATTTTGTTCATTTCCAATAATAACACCACTCAAAATCCGAGAAGAATGTTCAAACCTAACCTGTTGCAGTTTCAGCTCAGTGGACATCACACTTTTTAAGAAAATTGTGACAATGCATCTTCATTTTCTTGACGCCTAGCATAGGTTTTCGTTGAAAGTGCAGTGGTTTGTTCCTAACTATCACGAGGAAATGATTAATTAATCTTTTCTTGAAAGTGACAGCATGCTAGGCGCACTGATTTCACAAGATGCAAGATGCTATTATTTGTCCACATTCCAGTAGGATGTTTCATGATCTTTCGGCGGTTTTGTTTTTAATTTTTACAATGATCCTATAGGCCTTTAACAGAATATGGCACTATATCATCCCTTTGTTATTATTATTTTTTATTTTCAGATCTTGCCAACCCATGTGGTAGCAACCCTTGTCTCAACGGTGGTACCTGTTTTCCCATCGACCAGCGATTACGCCTGTAACTGTCCCCTAGGTTGGCAAGGACTGCGTTGTGAAATGGGTAAGTACACGTCAAGAGTATTTTTCACCAAAAACTTCGCCAACATTTGCTTGCAATGAATTGTCAAATAACAGAGAAGAGTGGAGTGTGGGATCGAAACCACTAGAGAACATGGTGCTAGTGTTCTTGGGCAGACACTTTACCACAATTGCCTCCACCAAGGAGTATAAATGGGTACCTGTGAGAGTAGAGACCAGATTGCACGGATGCTTGTGTTCTTGGGCAGACACTTTACTACAATTGCCTCTCTCAACCCAGGAGCATAAATGGGTACATTGAAGTTAGAGATCGAAATGCGTTGATCTTGATCTGCTGCAGAAAAATAGTCTCATGGTCTGATGAACAGGGGTAATAATTGTGAAGCGCTTTGAGACCTTTGGTATAAAGCGCTATATGAGCACCACATTATGATAATTATTATTATGTAATTTTTTTCAGCTGTTGTGAACCCTTGTTCCAGTTACCCTTGTCAGAACGGTGGTCGGTGTCTAACCGACACAGTCACCGAGTACGTGTGTCAGTGTACGGCAGGATATGGCGGCATCAACTGCCAAACAGGTAAAACTCTCAGCCAATCAGGACAGTGCATACTTTTATCTCAACCAATCAGAAAGCTTGAACCTTTATCTCAACCAATCAGAATAGCCGTTTTTTTCCAAACAAGCAAAATGGCAATCTTTATTAACCAATCAAAGTCCCCACATTTTTACTTGGAGCCCTTACCTTCTTGGTACACGTTTTGACCACCCAGCTGGCCATGTACAACATCTCTTGTCTAAAGTTATTTGTCATGTCCAATATCTCTTGTCTAAAGGTAAATTGGCCATGTCCAAAATCTCTTGTCTGAAGCTAAATTGGCCATGTCCAAAATCTCTTGTCTGAAGCTAAATTGGCCATGTCCAAAATCTCTTGTCTAAAGCTATTAGCCATGTCCAAAATCTCTTGTCTACAGCTATTGGCCATGTCCAAAATCTCTTGTCTAGAGCCAAATTGGCCATGTCCAAAATCTCTTGTCTACAGCTATTAGCCATGTCCAAAATCTCTTGTCTACAGCTATTGGCCATGTCCAAAATCTCTTGTCTAAAGCTATTAGCCATGTCCAAAATCTCTTGTCTAAAGCTATTGGCCATGTCCAAAATCTCTTGTCTAAAGCTATTGGCCATGTCCAAAATCTCTTATCTAAAGCTATTGGCCATGTCCAAAATCTCTTATCTAAAGCTATGGCCATGTCCAAAATCTCTTATCTAAAGCTATTGGCCATGTCCAAAATCTCTTGTCTGAAGCTAAATTGGCCATGTCCAAAATCTCTTGTCTAAAGCTATTGGCCATGTCCAAAATCTCTTATCTAAAGCTATTGGCCATGTCCAAAATCTCTTGTCTGAAGCTAAATTGGCATGTCCAAAATCTTTTGTCTGAAGCTAAATTTGGCCATGTCCAAATCTCTTGTCTAAAGCCATCGGCCATGTCCAAAATCTCTTGTCTAAAGCTATTAGCCATGTCCAAAATCTCTTGTCTAAAGCTATTAGCCATGTCCAAAATCTCTTGTCTAAAGCTATTAGCCATGTCCAAAATCTCTTGTCTTACGCTAAATTGGCCATGTCCAAAATCTCTTGTCGAAAGTACTAGCTGTATCCAAAATGTGTGTTAATCTATTGCCTAGTCTTTGACAATTGGGAACAAGCTGATAATAGAGCCGGTCCAACCAAGTATACTTGTTTCTATTGGCCAGTTTAGTAGGTATCTAACCCTTTTCTTGCAACATTCTCCAATCAGAATGATTCCTTTTTCTCGGGCAGCCAATCAGCACCCCTGATATATTTCCCTTGTCCAATGAAACGGTCCTGTTATTAAACCAGAAGTTGTTTCTTTTCCTTTCAGTTTCAGACCCGTGTTTCAGCAACCCTTGCCTGAATCAGCTGAATGCCTCAACCTGGGCAGTGCCTATCACTGTAGCTGCCTGCAAGGTTTCTCCGGCGACAACTGCCAATTTGGTAAGCTTCAAAGATATTTCCTTAGCAAAAAGCATTATTAAGCCCTAGTCACACATTCACGGTTTGGAGCTAGGATATCCACGGTTTGAAATTCATGATAAACCGTGGGAGTACCGTATTCATCCTTCGTACATCTGTGGTTATCCGTCATCTTCCTTGGGTATTCATGGAGGGGCTACGGAAGTTTGAAACTGTTCATAACTTCCATGGTGAAACGTCGTGAAAATCAATCTGTAGTGCAACCGTGGGACTCCGCAGGACAAAACCGTACTTATTGTTGTTATTCATGGCTATTCGTGCATATTCTTGGAGATTCGTAGCTCATTCGTGGTAGAAATCTATACATCCTACGGATGTGCCCGGACATGCTAGGGTGCCGCTAGGTTGTACAATCAATATCCACGCTTTATTCATAGGAGAACCTTGGTCATCCGTGGCCCAGTCCGTCCATATTCTTGACAAACCGTGGTGTATTCGTAGAGAAACCGTATAACAGTCGTGGCTATCCGTCCTGAAACCGTATTGCATTTGGGGAAAGTTCTCCACGAACGTCGACGGGTTCATTATGATTGATGGATTCTTGGTAAACCGTGGATATTCGTAGCTCCAACCGTAAATGTGTAACTGGGGCTTTATCACATAACCTTGCCAGGCAAAATTGTGGTTAGTAGCTCAGTAGCTGATTTTGGATTTTGTTTATAAAGTGTTGTTATTGTTGTTTACTTTGCAGTTTCTATTCCAGCTGACCCGTGTCTCAGCCAGCCGTGCCACAACAATGGTTTTTGGTCAGGTGTACGATCTGAACAGGGAGTACCGATGCTTCTGCAATCAGAATTACGCTGGAACGCACTGCGAAATAAGTAAGTGAAACAACTTAAAAACCTCTGCCTATCAAACCCTAAAAGGGCCAAGGGGGGAGGGGACGTGGAATCCACCCCTCCCATTATATTTCCGCAATACCCTTGCAAAAAAAATTCCCCACGCGAGCTTTCCTTACTTGTTAGCCTCGAGTCTTGCACATCTTTCGATACCAAAAACATAAAATTCCGACCGTTTGTTTGCTGCGCTTCGAAACTTTTTGTAGTGTACACAAAGCAGAAGTACCATTGGTGCATATGAATAAATAATTAGTCATAATTCCAAAACCTTTAACCTATAGTCATAAAATTTCTTGGGTATGGCTATATTAAGTTGTTCTATGCATGTACCAAGTTTCATAATTTTTTGTCTTTTGATGGCTGAGATCTGAAGGGGGGGGGGGCAGCTGTGAGATAGTCAAAATGTCCCGTCCCCTTTAGGGTTAAATCAGCACACTATCTTTGATACTCCAGAGTTGTAAAATTAAAAAAATACCTTGTTTTGCAAGAATTGTTCTTAAAAACACTTTTATTACCTTTTTTTAATCATTAGGTCTTGTCCCTCAAATCCCTGCGACAGTTCCCCGTGCCAGAATGGTGGAGTCTGTTTCCGTAGCAGCGTTCAAGAGAGCTACGTTTGTTCCTGTGTGAATGACTTCACTGGAGTTCATTGTGAAACGGTAAATAAATAATTTGTTTTTGAGATTTTTGTGTTTTCAAAATTGTTTGGCTAATTTTATAGTTTAAACTGAATGGAAGAACGTTGACGATGAGAATTTATAATAATCTTGAGTATTTTTTTTCAACAGCGCCTGCCCCTCCAGATCCATGTGAACCCTCCCCCTGCCAGAATGGAGGAGTCTGTTACCCACAAGGCAGTGCTGGCCATCTATGCGATTGTCCGACAACTACGTTGGTACCACTGTGAAACTTGTAAGAGACTTTTAATTATTGGAGAATTAACTCTTAGATAATTTTATTAACTTGTAATCCAAATTCTTAAAATTTGTGACTTTCCACTCCTTTTTTTTTTTTTTTTTTAAAGATGTACTATCTGAGCTCTTGAATAAGTTCAAATTTTCGTCTTCATCATGAATTTTCAAAATTTTGGGAGGACCGAATTCTTGTCAGGCCGTAAATAATTTGAAATTTGTTACGTAGTTATTTCATATAACTTGGACCATTTTTTTTGTTCGATGTCTCATTCGAAAGTGGGTAGCTATTGTTTTGTGAGAAAATAGCAATTTTAAAAATTAATTGAGTTTTTTTTAGGTGAAACTCAAAACTTGCATCTACAGTGATCTTTAAGGACCATTTAAATATTCAAATACCTGTTTCATTCTCTTCTTACAAAACTTAATGTTCTGGTTTTTATTTATTTATATTTTTCTGGTACAGATGTCGCGCCAGTTATTCCATGTCAGAGTGACCCTTGTCATAATGGAGGCGTATGCTTCCCACAAGGGCCTGCTACACGTGTGTTTGCGCTAATGGTTACGCCGGAGCCCATTGTGAAATTGGTAAGAAACAGAAACAAAATCTTAATAAAAAGATCAATAAAATCATCTGAACTTTTTCTTTCTATATCTACAAGTAGTGCAAAGATCATTTGTACTGTGCAGCTGTATAAGATAAATTCTAAAACACTTACAAAAACGAAACAGCAGCAGTCAAGCGATTTTCGTATACCATGAATTACCCATAATGCTTTGTTTGGTTTCCATAGTGACGGACCCCTGCGGCAGCAACCCTTGTTTGTTTGGTGGTGTTTGCACTTCTAGTTCCTCCAGTGAGTTCGTCTGTGCCTGCTTGGCGGGCTACACCGGACCGATCTGTCAGACTGGTAAGACAATTGCGGGAAATTTGATTGACTTGTAATTGACTTGTAATTGACTTGTAATTGACTTATGACGGACTTGTGATGGGCTTGTGATGGACTTGTGATTGACTTGTGATGGACTTGTAATGGACTTGTGATGGACTTGTGATGGACTTGTGATGGACTTGTAATGGACTTGTGATGGACTTGTGCTGGACTTGTGATGGACTTGTAATGGACTTGTGATGGACTTGTGATGGACTTGTAAGGACTTGTGATGGACTTATGATGGACGTGTGATGGACGTGTAATGGACTTGTGATGGACTTGTGATGGACTTGTGATTGACTTGTGATGGACTTGGGATGGACTTGTGATTGACTTGTGATGGACTTGTGATGGACTTGTGATGGACTTGTGATGGACTTGTGATGGACTTGTGATTGACTTGTGATGGACTTGTGATGGACTTGTGATTGACTTGTGATGGACTTGTGATGGACTTGTGATTGACTTGTGAAGTTCTTGTGATTGACTTGTGATTGACTGTGATGGACTTGTGATTGACTAGTGATTGACTTGTGATTGAATTATGAAGTTCTTGTGATTGACTTGTGATTGACTAGTGATTGACTTGTGATGGACTTATAGTGGACTTTTGATTGACTTATGATGAACATGAGATTGGCTTGTGATGGACTTGTGATTTACAAAATTATTATTCACCATTTAAAAAAAAAAATTTTCTTAAAGGGTGATGTTAAAGTCATTGTTTTGTTTGTTCCATAGTAACTGCTTGTGTAAGCATGCCATGTCAAAATGGCGCTGTGTGTTTGTCAACGTCCAACGGGGGCTTCGTGTGCCATGTTCCAGTCCCATGTATGCAGGAACGTTCTGTGAAATCGGTAAGGGAAATCCTCAATCTCAATTTTTAATTTCATAAACATTTATTTCCACTCAGTGTGCATTTTTGATGTTCCTTTTCAACGTAAAATTGTCAGTGTTTTATTAATGTACAAATGGCCGATTTGTTTGCATCAATTCTCTTTTTTTTCTGTCTTCATCACAGAGCTTGATCCGTGTTTGAGTAACCCTTGCGGCGTCGCTGGTACCTGTTGTTAACGGTTCACTAGCTACCTGTGTAACTGTGAAGAAGGCTGTCCGGTCTTAACTGCGAGACATGTAAGTAATTAGAATTTCCCGCTAATTCCTGAACTGTCTGAACTAAACATCTTTTAATTTTCCAAGTGAATTACATTCTCAAAACAATGTTTTTAGACCATTATCATGTTGCGGCCATCAAGATTTTTGCCTGTTCAAATCACCGTAACCAAAGCGAGGCTTGTAGGAGAAATAGTCTGGTTCCTTTTAGCACAAAAAGCATTATCATTCAGTACTGTTATTGGATACAGGGAACATGACTGAAATGGTGGCAGCATAACAAAGATCCATAGAATGTCGCAAATGCTTTACTCTTTTGACTGTTAGTTTTATTTCAATATCCAAATAAATTGAAAACTTGTCCAAAATTGCAAAGGATTGCTTTTGGCTCAAATGAATGTAAATGTTTCTTACACCACTTTTTTCAGCGCCTTGTAATGAGAACCTGTGCATGAATAATGGCCTGTGCTTTTTGTCTGGTACCCAACGTCGTTGCCAGTGTACATCAGACTGGACTGGCGACCTCTGTGAAATCGGTACGTTTTTGCAATATTTTCAAGCTATACATTTTTTGTTGGAGATGCGCATGTATCGCTGCCAGGACCTAATGGGTGGGACCTAATAGATTGGTCTTAGTCCGAAAATTTGGACTCTCAATACTGTGTATGAGAGTCCAAAACTTAAGGCATCCATATCGTGCAAAAGTTTGTGCTGCATAACAAAACCAGTGTGAATCAAATTTGCAAGCTTCTTACTCACTACAGTTTCTTCAATAATCCCCGAAACTTCTGCCTCGCAAAGTTGCTGTTGTGAGCATTGCATCACCAAAAATTCAGCTTTTAATTGTAATTTGCAGAGAGCTATCGAAATCCGTTGATGTGTACTGCAATGCATTGTGCAAAAATACTCCCTAGCTCAGAACATTTTCATTGTGTAGATAAAACAGCGCCCTCTTGTTGATCTGAGTGAATGTAGAATGTTTCATTTTTTAGCAGAGGGCGCTATGTTCATTTGGCTATCGATTAAAAAAACAAGTAAGGCTGCAAGGCTCTTCCTACACCTACCCAGAATACATTGGGAATCACACACCCATTTCCAGAGCATGGAGATTGACGTGGATGATTTTTGAACTGCCAAAAACTTGCCTTAAAATTGGATTTAAGGTCTCAAATTTCGCAGATGACATGCTTGCAACTTTATCATTTTGATGTATGTGTTGTGTGGGCATTAATTGGCCTAATGGTGAGTAAAAAAACGTCAGTAGTAATTTTGCACGTTTTTTATGCACTCACGGTCCCAGTCTGGATTGGTCTATGAGCAGTGGGCAGGGCCTGATGGATCCAGGTCTGTGAGCAGTGGGTGGGGCCTATAGATTGGTCTATGAGCAGTGGGCGGGGCCTGATGGATTGGTCTATGTGTAGTGGGCAGGGCCTATAGATTGGTGTATGAGCAGTGGGCGGGGCCTAATGGATTGGTCTGTTGTTTTGCATGGGTTCTGTTAAGTAGGCGGAAGGAATGATAATATCATTTGATAACTTTCATTCTTGTTCTATTCACACAGCCGTTCTTCCATGTGACAGTTCCCCGTGCCTCAACGGTGCCACATGTCTGCCCATCTTCACCACTAGCTTCTTCTGCCATGTGTGCCGGGGTTGTGGGAGATTTATGTGGAAGCGGTATGTATGCTTAGTGATTTATATCCTCAAAGTTTTCAGCCCACAATTTTGGCAAAAATTCCTGATTTCTACCACTAACGAAAGCTCACATGCTGAACAACTCTGTCTGGTTTTGATTTGCTTCAGTTAATTGGCTAGAATTATTGTGAATGTCGTAACAAAATTGTTTTATTCCGTTACATTATAAGTCCATTAATTCTGCAGTAGAGAAGTTCCAACTTTTGTCTGACTGTACCAGAATATACTTCCATATACTTATCAAAGACATTGACAAAATGGGAAACCGTTAAAGGTAGCGTCCATCATTTGTCATTTGTGCATTTTTTCGTTTGAAGCAACAAAAGTGCTCAAATTCTGAAAAAAAAGGGTGCTGAACAACTAACCTGATGAAGTTTCAGCTCAGTGAATGCTGCATACTCCGAGAAAAAGTTGCTGTGTCATGTTTTGAATGGGCCTGAATTCAGCATCCGGGACACGTACGTTCTCACTGAGCCGATGTCCGGCACTGATTGGACGAATCATAGCAACCCTGCGCGCGTGTGCGTCGTGTCAACACTGGCGCACGCTTCACCGAAGTGAAAGAACTGCTAACAAAAATGTCCAAGAATGCATCTTTGGACGTATCGTTGGAAATGGCCTTCTTTCATTAATTTCTTCAAAATGATAGCTAGCCAGAAAGAATAACTTCACAGGGAGTTTAGTCCCATTTCTATCTTTAAACCAAGTATGCTTTTCAACAAAAATTACGTCAGTTACTTTGTGGATAGCTGCAAATGATGGACTGTAGCTTTAACATAGGGCTGGATAGCTCAGTTGGTAGAGCATCGGAACGGCAATCTGGAGGTCGCAAGTTCAAGCCTGCTCCAGTCAATTTCTTTCTTTAACTATTCAACTTTAAAATATGTTTTATTTGTTGACAGTGCGTGATCCATGTAATCCCAACTTCTGTCTGAATGGAGCTAGGTGTGACGTCCAGGGTGCAGGCTTCTCCTGTGACTGTCCCCCCACACTACACTGGCGCTCTCTGTGATCAAGGTAAGATCAATAATGCTGCTGATTTCACGAAAAACTATGTACTGGTTTAACTGCCCTTACGCCACATTTTTATTGCGTAAGTTACGTGAGATTTTACGACAAGCAACATCTTAGAAGTGTTTCGCAGTGTGAACTCGTAACTTATGCAATAAAATATGTCGTTACTTACGCCATTATGTAGTATATAGTAATTTTTGCAATAACTGTATAAATTACGTTGTCAGTATTGCTTAAGCGATTGGCTTTAACACTGTTGTATTTCACCGCGCTTTTATTGCGTAACTTACTTAGTTATGTAATATGTAGTAATTTACACAATAATTGTGTAAATTACGCGTAAGTTACGCATAATTGATCGGCTTTAACTTTGTTGTATGCACTGCTTCAAAGTCTGCTTTATTTGTTTTGAAGTGTGATAAGACTTTGATGTTCTCTATACTTAAAAACAATTAACCAGAAAACAGAAAAACACCTTCATTCGACGTAAAAGCATAACCTAATAAAACCTTCATTTTTTTTTATTCCTGATACAGTGTATATTTTTGAAAAAACCAAAATTAAGAGAAAATAAAATCCTGGAACATTTAAAATTTCCCACTTCCCAAGAGAGGTCTTCTTTTTCCATCCTAAGAACAAAATGTCCAAAATGGTGTAAAAAACTCCACTGTCCATTAAAAATAAGTTTCTTTTTGTTTTGTTGTAGTACTACCATGCGACCCTAATCCGTGTAACGATCGAGGGAATGTATAGTGACTGAGGATGGGAACATCAATGGATCTCATGCGTCTGTCAGACTGGTTGGCTGGGCAGACAGTGCCAAACAGGTAAGCACGCTGCTTAGTGTCAAAATATCGCTTAGCTATTTTTTGTTTCTAAGCAATTTTGTGTTATTGTTTTGTGAAACAAGTCACAAGAAAGAAATTGTGATCATTTTTCTGCCCGACAAATACTTTTTCCGCTTAGCGGATTTCTGTGGTTAGCAGTTTCTCTGCTGAGTAAGCTTAGTGGTTGAAGTTGTAAGATGTCTGCACTAGTAAGCAGGAGGTTGTGGGTTCGACTCCCACCGAGTAAGCTTGTGAAATTTTTCCTGGCAAGCTTTCAAACAGCAATGAGCATGAACTGCTTATGAAAATGAATCATTACAGTGCAAAACTAAATTTGAAGTCACATTTTCAAAAGTTCTTTAATATAGGTTTTCCTGGCTGTTTTAAAACGTTTATCATTCGACTTCCCCGTTTCTAATATTCAAATTCTTCCAGCAACATCGATTTAATAGTGCACTTATGTTGAAGTTTGTCTTTTGTCAGACATTTTCAAATTCAGTCAAGAAATTCAAACAATGAGTACATGTTTCATCCTGCCAGGAGTATTCGATTTTGTCTTGTCTACCCAGACCTTGTTCAAATCAAATTTGTCTAATTGATTTCGAATTTGATATCTGAATGCTGCCATTTGGCAACAGCTTAGACAATTTGATCTGTAATGACGAATATTCTCGACCCAGTGTCTAAAGAGGGTAACCAAACTTTGAAATTGAATGGTAAATGACTAAATTGGTTTTGTTGAAAGCTCCTGAAATTGATGTTAGAGTTGGTGAATCGGAATGAGCAAATATTTTAAAAGAGCCAGGAAAACCTATAGTTATGAGTTTTATAAATTACTGAAATATAATATTCCAATTTCTCAAATTTTACTCCTCTGTAGCTGAGGTTGACCCTGTGACAGCAACGTCTGCCAGAACGGTGGTATTTGTCGCTCAGGAGACCATCGGATCAGCCATCAATAACTTTGGGGTGTGTGCCCCATGGAATGGAGCGGACAGACTTGTGAAACAGGTACCTAAAATCTTTGAAAACTGGCGTTCCATAGTCGCGCCAAACCAAAAACATATATAGCACTCGAAGAAATATTGTTTTCAGACAGGTAAATTTATAATTACTTTTCCCATGGGCTCTGGAGTTATGTTAAATGATTGCAACAATTGAACATTCAAGTGTGGTCATTCCAAATCGTTTGTAAATTAAGAAATTCATTCAGTCTTTGCAATACTGACACCACTATGGAATGCAAGTCCGAAAAAGATTGAAGAATCACTTGGATTTCTATCGTGCGTCTTGGATGCTGTGTTTTTTTAGTCAAGGTTGTACAATCTATTTTCTCATCCGTGTTTCTAAATCTAAAGAATTTGATTTTTGAATTCGCATTTCCAATGTTGTTCCAGCGGATCAAGCAGCGTGTGCCAGTAACCCTTGCGTCAACGGCGGTCAGTGCTATAACGTTGGAGCTGGTATAGATGCGTGTGCCCTGAACACTACACGGGAGTCATATGCGAACAAGGTAACGAAAAAAAAAAATTGCTCATTTTGTACCATCGCATACGTCCTTGTACACTTTTAAAAATTCAGTTACGGTCTAAACCAAAATGTGGGGCATTCTGGCAAAATGAGGCGGAACTAGGCACAGGCCTTAGTGCAGAAAGATGCGAAACCAAACAGGGTGGTATTGTTTCTTCAATTTTTCAGCATTACTGATATTTGTAATCTTTGAAATGTCTACTATCCTGATTTTAAGGAAATAGTATAAAAAATTGTGACATAAAAGTGTTTTTAAGGGGGAGAAAATGGCAGCTTTAATTTTTTTCCGAAAACAAAATTTGATAATTTAAATTTATTTTCTCAGTATTTTACTTTTTGGCATGTCAATAAATGCGAACTTTAAACAGCCATAACTTGTCAACGGAACGTCCGATTGAGGTGCAACAAACAGTATTGTTAGGACAATTGTACTCTCTTTCCTGATAACCGCAAACCCTCATTTTAACCTCTGCCAGTTCTGTCTCGTTTTGCCAGAACACCTCACAAATTCTCAAATATTAACTTCTCCCTTTTGCAACAAAATGTCACAATAACCTTATTTTAGAAATATTACAAAATATATACAGTGGACTTTTATTAAGCACTATTTGAAGTTTTGCATCAGTGAAAACTCTACATGGTGCATAATTGTAAATATTTGGTTGTGTTTGGCAGCTATTATTGAGGATCTGTGTAGCAGCGATCCGTGTCAGAACGGTGAACGTGCCAGCAACAATGTTTGAGTATGTCTGCAAGTGTCTGTCTGCATTCAGCGGCACACATTGTGAATTAGGTAGGTACCAATTGCCAATAGGGTAAACTACATAGTGGGGCAGAGGGAAAGTTGAAACAGATACAGGACGTATTATACACCACCTGAATAAATCCCTGTCATCTGATTGGTAGGTCGTTGATCACA